>NC_069001.1:23984260-23989089 GCF_001194135.2 Octopus bimaculoides | reverse complement strand
ATATATATATATATATATATACATATATACATGGAAATTATTGAAATGAAATGCAATCTGTTTAAGCCATTTCTGCTATTGATACGGGACAATAATACATATTTTTACAAAAAATAAAAAATTGAAAGTGAAAAACACGAAAGTTGAAAGATATTAAAAAAAAATAACCCCAGTAACAAAAGACAATATTTCTTGTGTTAGATGGCTAAACATTGTACATTTCTAAATGTAACATTATAGATAAAGATCAGAACTAAACAGACGAATCAATAATTCTTTCTAATAGAGGATTTAAGTACATTCGTGGAAATGCATTGCATTTTGGAGATTTGATGAGAAATATCTTTGAGCGGTCAATATCCATAAATTGAGTTTCTAGCTTTTTTAGCTTCAATTTTCTGGGAATTTATATAAGGATAATGCCACATGTACATGTGGTTAGTGTGTTGCTTTGGTGAATATTTGGTTAAAGGCAGCAAGCTGGAAAAAACGTTAGCATTCCAGGCGAAATACTTAGCAGTATTTGTTCTGCCTTTATATTCTGAGTTCAAATTCTGTTGAGGTCGACTTAGCCTTTCATCCTTTCAGCATCGATAAATTAAGTACCAGTTGCATACTGGGGTTGATCTAATCGACTGCATCCCCCTACCCCAAAACATTTCGGGCTTTGTGCCTAGCGTAGAAAAGAATATTTGATTATAATGATAAAGATTCAACATCTCTTATGTATGTATGTATGTATATATATATATATATATATATATATATATATATATATATATATATATATGTATCTATCTATCTATATGTCTATCACTCTATCTATCTACATATGACATGATAAAATGAGCAACTCAGCTCTCAGGTGTTGTTGCACAACGCTAGTCACAGAGCACTTTTACATTGCTTTAGCCTTCAAATGGTGCCACTCTGCTAGCTAGGCTAGCAGGCCAGCATATGAATCTATACATGTACACACACACACACACACACACACACACACATATGTATGTATGTGTGTGTGTGCGTGTGTGTGTGTGAGTGTGTAAGTAACAATTGATGGACTGGTGTCAATTCATTACAGCTGCTTCTAACAAATTTTTTAATTAGTCAATGAGTACATTATATCATTATAAAAAAAAGACTTGCTAACAACAGCTGTAATGAATTGACACCTGTCCATCAATTGTTACTTATTTATTTTTAATTCACCTATCTCGGAACATGCCCATCGCATATTCTGAAGTCTATTATGGACTGGGTATTGAATAAAAAGTACATGTTTGACTAGCTCAAGAGTGGATTATATACTCAGTTGGGTCCAATTAACTGCATATATTATCAGAATATCATTCTTTTCTACTCTAGGCACAAGGCCTGAAATTTTGCAGGAGGAGTTGATTAGATCAACCCCCCAGTACTCAACTGGTACTTAATTTATCGACCCCCAAAAGGATGAAAAGCAAAATTGACCTCAGCGGAATTTGAACTCAGAATGTAAAGACAGATGAAATACTACTAAGCATTTCTCCCCAAGTGCTAACGTTTCTTATTTCTTCATTGCCCACACGGGGCTAAGCATAGAGGGGACAAACAAGGACAGGCAAAGAGATTAAGTTGATTATATCAACCCCAGTGCATAACTAGTACTTAATTTATTGACCCCAAAAGGATGAAAGGCAAAGTCGACCTCGGCAGAATTTGAACTCAGAACATAACGGCAGACGAAATACCGCTAAGCATTTCGCCCAAGTGCTAATGTTTCTGCCAGCTCGTCGCCTTATTATTAGAATATCATTCTGCCAGTACTTCAGGGTGTAACAGGTAAATTGAGAGCATTTAAATATCTTCATTATAATCAGTATAACTGAAAATAATCAAATACTGCAAATTTTATGTTTATGCCAATTTATTGTGGAGTGTTTAGCATTTATTTCAGTTCAATGTGACCACCATTTGCTTTCTTTACCAATCCAATCCATTTACGAAATGATATGCATGCCTTAACTATTTCTTCCTTTTTCATTTTACCAAATGCTCACTTGATCAAAGCCTTCAGTGAAGACAAACAGCTGTGAGAAGTTACACTGGATATTGCTTCAACTGCACTTCATAGCCAAAATCACACAGATAACAAATCTGGTGAGCTAGAGGGCCAGATATTTTTAGGGACCGGACATGGGCAATTCCTTCTTCAAAAATTCTTGCACTCTTTTCAAAGAATGAGCAGACATGGAGACCTGTACAAACATGACTTGACTTGCATCATAATGCCTACTAATCTAAGGCAAGAAAACTTCTTCTAAGATTTTGAGATACTTTGCTGTGTTGATTTTAAGACCCACTTCAATAAAATGAGGAAGCATCAATTTCCCATCATTTGCAACAGCTCCAAAGACAATAATGAAAGCCAAATTCATGCTATACATAGCTCAACAGACTTGGGAAGGGGCATACACTATCACTTGTGAGTTTTGATGGTTTGCAACTCCTCTACCAAGAACTTTTTTTCATCCACAAAGATGCAGACGTCTTCGCCATGATGTTTGAGATGGCTAAGAAGTTTGGAACTTTTCTAGCTTGAATGGCTTTGGAGCAGGTAGTTAGGATGTTATGACGTTTCCTCATACAAGATTTCATATAGAAGTCTTGTTTCACAGGCCTAGAAATGGCCATTTTACTGATTCCTTGATCTTGAACCAATTTCGCCATCAATTTTGATGGGTTTAACTTGATTGATCTTTTAGGTCCTGCTGAGAAGTGAGGGATGTGTTTTTAGTCACTACAAGAACTGTGATGCTTTCTCAGAACATCCTGACATTTTTCAAATTGGTTACAACTCTAAAAACAGTAGATTTGGCATACTTGATGGCACTAATAAACTTCCCAGCACTATTGGTGGTGCAAAATGATTTGGCAAATACACTCCCATGGTTTAATTCTTTATTAACATTCATAATTTGTTCAATCTGAGATATAAAATAATACAAGTGATTATTCCAGCCAGTAATATTTAAAATTTAGGCTCCAAAATCTATGCACTTAGAAATATACCCATTTGAATGTTGTCCCAATTTACCTGTTACACCTGTGCATGTATATATATATTTGTATGCATATTATATTCAGTAAATATATTTTGTAAAGAAGCAGATAAATGTCATGTGTGCCAGTATTCGACAGAAAACAAAGGAATGCCTTGACAGCAGGGAGATTGTGAAGACAGCTTAGAATATCAGGTAAATATTCTTTAGAAGATAGAAAAAAAGTGGCCAGCAAATTGAACCAAATTCGTTGACTGGCACCCATGCCAACCTTCCTTCACTGGACACTAAACTCAGCTTGTGAAGACCTGTTGAGGCAAGTAAGATCAAAACTGAAACAAATTCGATGACTGGCACCTGTGCCAGTGGAGTGCTAACAGCACCATCCGAGCAGGATCACTGTCGCTTCCGTGCCGGTGGCACATAAATAGCACCATTTGAGCACAATCGTTTCCAGCTTCGTCTTACTGGCACTTGTGCCGGTGGCATGTGAACGAAACATTGGACTGACTCCTGTGCAGGTGGCATGTAAAAAACTCTATTTGAGCGTGGCCGTTGCCAGTACAACCAGACTGACCCTCGTGCTACATAAAAAGCACCCACTACACTCTCGGAGTGGTTGGTGTTAGGAAGGGCATCCAGCTGTAGAAACTCTGCCAGATCAGAATTGGAGTCTGGTGTAGCCATCTGGTTCGCCAGTCCCCAGTCAAATCGTCCAACCCATGCCAGCATGGAAAACAGACGTTAAATGATGATGATGATCATCATCATCATTTAACGTCTGTTGTCCATGCTGGCATGGGTTGGACGATTTGACCAGGGCTGGCAAGCTGGAAGGCTGCACCAGGCTCCAGTTAGATTTGGCATGGTTTTCTACAGCTGGATGCCCTTCCTAACACCAACCATTCCAAGAGTGTAATGGGTGCCTGTACGTGCCACCAGCATGGGTGCCATTTGCATGACACCAGTATCTGCCACGACTGCAATTTTACTAGGCTTGAGGGGTCTTCTTCTGAAGCACCAGCATAATGCCAAAGGTCTCGGTCATTTGTCATTGCCTCTGTGAGGCCCAACACTAAAAAAATAGATTTTCACGTGCCACTGGCATTGGGCACTGTGCCTCTATGTGGTCCAATGCTTGAAATGTGTTTTTTATGTGCCAGTTACATGACACCAGTATCAACCACAGCTACGATTTCACTTGGCTTGATGGGTCTTCTTATACAATGAGTGTATATCTGTGCACATGATATATGTATAGTAGATATACGTGTATACGTCTATTCATGGATATGACTTTATATGTTCGTGATATCTGGGACTCTAGAAATCTACAAGGACGACAATCAAAACAAGACATTTTCCTTCGCAGTTTTGTTACAAAGTAGGTTGCCGATGGAAATTTAATCTAAAATTAAAGAGAGAAGAACATACATACATACATACACACATACATACACACATACATACAGACATACATACATACATACATACATATAAACATACATATACATACATACGTACATATATACATATGTATATACATAGTCATACATACATACATTCATACACACATATAAACATACATAGACGTACATACATGGCTGTGTGGTAAGTAGCTTGCTTACCAACCACATAGTTTCGGGTTCATTCCCACTGCGTGGCACTTTGGGCAAGTGTCTTCTACTATAGCCTCGGGCCGACCAAAGCCTTGTGAGTGGATTTGGTAGACGGAAACTGAAAGAAGCCTGTCGTATATATGTATATGTATATGTGTGTCTGTGT
>NC_069001.1:23976825-23983900 GCF_001194135.2 Octopus bimaculoides | reverse complement strand
ATACATACATTCATACAAACTTACACATACATACATACAAACATACATACATACATATGTACATACATACATACATACATAGAAACATACACACACATATATATACATACATACATACATACATACATACGTACATACATACATGCATACACACACATACATACATAAATTCATACAAACTTAAACATACAAACAAACATACAAAGACATACAAACATACATACATACATGCATATATACATACATACATTCATACAAATACACACACACACACACACACACACACACATACATACATACATACATACATACATACATACATACAGGGATGGATAACAAAATTCTGGAAGAAATTGATACAAAATAGTCCAAAAGTGAAATAAATTGCTTTGCCACGAGGAAGAAAAATCTTACAATTCAGTTATCAGTTTATCAGAGATTGATGCTTACAAACAGAATCAGAAAGCAACATTCTATCATGAATGAGATACACAGTAGAGTTTTCCTTCTTTCTCATGGCAAAACAATTAATTCCACTTTTATATTGTTTATACTAATCGTTGTTGCAGACAATCACTAATTTTCTGAAATTCTAAAGTTTGCTAGATTCAAAATCTAAACTAAGGTTAACTTTCTTATTATATACTTTGAGTCACCATGTGGCAAGTTAGTGTAAAGGAGATGGCCATTCCGATATAATATCTGGTAGGATTGGAATTTTGAACTTGAAGTTAAAGAATGAGGGAGATGTATAGAATATAGATCATTTACTTGCTTCAGTGATCAGACTGTGGCCATGCTGGAACACTGCCTTGAAGAAATTTTAGCCAAATGAATCAGTGTCTGTACTTATCCTTTTTATAGCCTGGTAATTATTTTATCAGTATCTTTTGCTGAACTGCTATGGGGTTGTAAACATACCAGCATTGGTTGTCAAGCGATGGTGGGGACAAACACAGGCACAAAGACACACACATACATGCGAGCATGCATGCACACACGCACACACACACACACGATCGGCTTCTTTCAGTTTCCATGAAGCAAATCCACTCGCAAGGCATTGGTCAGCCTGAAGATTGTTGTTGTAAAGCAAACTTCTTACCACATAGCCATGAGTGTACCTGCATATTGAAATTATTTTCTTTGTATTTCTTATAAGGATTTTAAGATTTCCTCAGAACGAAATAAACTGAGCTAACTGTATTACGTTTTCTTTCTATTTTTCACTTTGGTTTTATTCTTTCCTCTAAATGTGAGAGCTTGCATCAAATCAACTGAATTTTACAGACATAGTTCTTCTAATATGGCTTCTTTTATTTTTGTTGATTATTTATATTTACTGTATTTTCTTTCTCTGCAATCCCTTCCTCCCAAAAGATGTTAACTCCAGAGCAAATCTATGATCAAAGGACCTCCATCCACGACCATCTTATCTTTTTAATAGTATATTAATTACATTACCAGTGGAGGCGCAATGGCCCAGTGGTTAGCGCAGCGGACTCGCGGTTTCGATTCCAAACTGGGCATTGTGAGTGTTTATTGAGCGAAAACACCAAAAGCTCCACGTGGCTCCGGCAGGGGATGGTGGCGAACCCTGTTGTACTCTTTCACCACAACTTTCTCTCACTCTTACTTCCTGTTTTTGTCGTGCCTGTAATTGAAAGGGTCAGCCTTGTCACACTGTGTCACGCTGAATATCCCCAAGAACTACGTTAAGGGTACACGTGTCTGTGGAGTGCTCAGCCACTTGCACGTTAATTTCACGAGCAGGCTGTTCCGTTGATCGGATCAACTGGAACCCTCGACATCGTAAGCGACGGAGTGCCAACAACAACAATTACATTATCTAATAAGTGCTTTCCTTTAAGACGATGACTTAGCATTATTTAAGGGAGATTTAGTTGTTATTTGTAGGATACCAAACAACAGTATGGAAGATCCTTCGTTTGCTTTTTTCAGTAATGACAAAATAAATGAACATGCAAAAAGGAAAATTCATATTATGTACCTGTCCTTAATCCATTAGCATTCAAACCAGCCAGATCCAGCTTCTCACACCTATCCTTTAATGTCCTTCTAAAAATAAAATATCACATCAGGAAAATCTCAAAGCTATGAGAGATAGCATGATTAATCCAAAACAATGTAAATAAAAAAGCATTACATTTGACATAATAATCCGAACGCTAAAGGGTTGAATTATTCATTCGTCTCTTTCCTTTCCCTTTTTGCTTTCTCTTCCTTCATTGTTGTGCCTACTTCCTTTTATGGGTTGTCTCTTTATATTATTGGGAAAAAGTCTCTAGACATCTCCTCATTGCAACCAATCCTAATACACATGTACTTCTTTAATTCAGTTTTTTTCCAGCAGCGACCACCGTTAGTCTCCCTGTATTCTAAAGATTATATTTATCTGATTTCACCAGATACAGTTACTTGAGGCAAACAAAAAAACAAACAAACACTATTAATGCAATCGCTATTTTAATCCTTTTGGCAAATATGGGAGACAAATGTTAACATGATTTGATCTTATTACACTTCCTCATTAGAATTTACATATCAACCCAGTTAAAATAATCTGCTACATATATGGGAAATTCTGTTTGTGGAGTTGTTAGCTAACTCCTCCTATATCGTTTTATCGACTTTGATGAAACTTGACACGTGAGTAGAACTCGTGTCTAGAAACCTCATGGCATACTCAGATTGTTGAAAAAAATCAATAATAGGGCCCCTGGAAGGGATACTTATATATATCTAATATATTTTATTTTAAAAGCCGAGGGAAATAACCCATTCGCCCCTGGAAGTGATTCTTATATAGAGCTAAGGGAAATAACCCATTCATTTTCCTAAATTATTTGGTAAAAATGAAATTGACTATGCTTATTTCTTAATATTTGAACAGTTAGAGTTGTTTTCACAATTTATCCAGTACAACCCTTACACAAGTAAATAGTATTTTCCTAAACAACAGATCCACTTATTTTGGTTAGTGATTTATTCACGAATATACCAACACTAGCGCCCCTGAGGGTAATATTCTCTGGGAATGCACAAAAGCTCTTTCCAGAGTTATTTACTTTGAATTGTTATTATCTCATATCTGATTAGTCTGTCATTATGTAACAAGCTTCACGATTTTAGTATACATACCTTATTAACATTTCCTCCTAAGTTCTGTATACTCTGGAAATGCATTAAAGCCCTTTTTGGGGCTATTTTATTTCAATTCTTACTATCGGGTAACTAATTTCATGTTATGATATAAGTGACTTCACAATTTGGGTATTCATAACTTATTGGGAATTCCTTAAAACACGATCCTGTGTAAGACAGTTCAGTATGCTCTGTAAATGCACAAAACCATTTTAAGGGCTACATACTTTGTATTGTTGTTAATGGATTAGCAAAACAATTATGAGAATGGAACTAAGGGATAAGCCCTGCTTTCCCAGGAATTACTGGGTATGTCAGCTAGTGTTAATCATAAGGCTCATTTTGTCTTTATTTCATCCCACAATTATTTCTTATAAAGCTTTTAATACCCAATGTCACATGGCCTAATGGTTAGGGGTATTTGGCTCACGATCATATGGTCATGAGTTCAATTCCTGGTGGCACATTGTGTCCTTCAGCAAGATAATTTACTTCATACTGCTCCAGTCCCTTTCAGGTAACAAAAATGAGTGGTACCTATAATTCAAAGGGCCAGCCTTTCGCAGTCTATGCCACACTGAATTTTCCTGAGAACTATGTTAAGCATATGTGTGTCTGTGAAGTACTCAACCACTTATTATTTTACCTTTTATCTTTTGCATGTTTCAGTCATTAATCAATGGCCATGCTGGAGCACCACCTTGAAGAATTTTCGTCGAATGCATCAACCCCAGGACTTATTGCTTTTTAAGCTTAGTACTTATCCTATTGGTCTCTTTAGCTGAAATGCTAAGTTAAAGGGATGTAAATACCCCAACACCAGTTGTCAACTAGTGATTAAGTGGTGGAGAGAAAAACACAGCTCCAAAGGCACACACACACAAACTCACACATATACATACAATGGGCTTCTTTCAGTTTCCATCTACAACATCCACTCACAAGGCTTTGGTTAGTTTGAGGCTATAGTAAATGGCACTTGCCCAAGGTGTCACGCAGGGGGACTGAACGCAGAACCATGCGGTTAGGAAGCAGCAAGCTTCTTACCATGCAGCCACATTTGCACTACTTGCATATTAATTTCATAAGCAGTCTTTTCTGATGATCAGATCATCTGAAACCCTTGTCGTCATAACTGACAAAGTGCTTGTCTCTTTTTCATTTTCAATTCTTCTAAATAAATTTTTTTCTAAAATCTGTCTATTTCTAAATCTACTTTTGAGCTGTATTCTGTGTCTTCTCAACAAGTGAATCTTTCATCACTATTTCCACAAGAACAGTGAAGTTAATTGTTTGCTGATGAAGTGTAATATGACTGAAATATGCCTGGAGTTGTACCTCATACTTGGAATAAAGATCAAAATTAATATTAAATAACATGTACTTCCTTCATCACAAGTTTGTTTCTAATTAGCATTCCAATTATTGCTTCATTAAATATGTTAATACTAAGTTAACAACCCTGCTATGTAATTATGATGGTAATTAGTCGGTTTGTATTTTTGCCCATCAGTAAACGAGCAATTTCTTCATGTTGAAACACACTACTCTTATTTCAATTAATTTTGAAAATAATGAAGAATTTAGTTAAAATAGCTTTGTCATTATCAACTTGATATTTGGATTGTAAAGTACATAAAATTTTGATGACAAGTTTTCATTTAGATCACTTAAAAACAAGCAGCATGTACTATAGAACCTGGGGCAGTTTCAGATGAGTTGGTATGAAACGGGTTAACATATAAGTGTTTCAGTTAATTACATTGAAGTGTTTTACCTGAAAACAAATTGATATAGCAACAGGAAGGATAGTGAAGGAACATGGCTCAGTGGTTAGAGCGTCATGAGGTAGTGTTATTGTTGTTGGTGGTGGTGGTGTTGGTGGTGGTGTTGTTGTTGTTGTTGTTGGTGGTGGTGGTGGTGGTGGTGGCAGCGGTGGTGGTGATTATGATAATGATGAGAAGGAGGGAAAGGTGGAAGAGGATACCCATATATCACATAAGATGGTCTTGGCAAGAATGCCTTTGTTTGTTGAAGTTTTGACAGACATGGCTCATTTACATAATGCTACCAGAAGAACATCATCATCATCATCATTGTTATCTAACATCCTCCTTGCATGCTGGCATGGGTTGGATAGTTTTAACAGGAGTTGGCTACTCAGAAGACTTCACCAAGCTCTATTATCTATTTTGGCACGGTTCCTATGGTTGGATACCCTTCCTAACGCCAATCACTTTACAGAGTGTACTGAGAGCTTTTTACATGGCACAAGCTGTAGTGAGGTCACCAAGTAAGTTGCAAGACACGGCCCCTCAACTGAGAAGGGAATAGTGTTTGAGATGGTGGCTTGCACCAAGTGATGAGGGGTTGGATTATGAACAGAGGCACAGAAATAGGAGTCTTGCAGGAGAGGGGATTCATGGATACTGGAGAGAGAGAGAGAGAGAGAGACAGACAGACAGACAGACAGACAGACAGACAGAAACAGAGACAGAGAGAAAAGGAGAGAAGATGCTTACTAATATGATGTGATTTATCTTGTATTTTCTATCTTTTATTTGTTTCCATCATTAGACTGTGGCCATGATGGTGCACTGCCTTGAAAAAATTTTAGTTAAATAAATTGACCCCAGTACTTGTTTAAGCCTGGCACTTATTCTATCGTTCTCTTTTGCTGAACTACTAAGTTATGGGGACATAAACACACCAACACCAGTTGTCGAGCAGTGGTAGGGGACAAACAGACAGACATACATGCATGCATGTGCAAGTGCACATGTGCGCACACGCGCACACACACATACACACACACACACACACACACATATAAGGGGTTTCTTTCAGTCTCTGTCTACTAAATCCACTCACAAGGCTTTGGTCAGCCCGAGGCTATAGTAGAAGACTTTTGCCCAAGGTGCCACGCAGTGGGACTGAACCCAGAGCCATGTGGTTGTGAAGCAAGCTTCTTACCACTCAGCAATGCCTGCACCTATAATAAGCAAAGAAATAGGGGATGTCATAACCATATCATTTCGTCTCATTATAAACTTAAGTGTTTACATAATAAACAGCCACCAGCTGCCATCAGCATCAGTTTCAAAATGACAAGGCCAGGAATCCTGATGAAGTTTTAAATTAAAAGGAAACCAAATTAATCCCAAATGAAACTAAATACATATCAATGTCACTGCATATATTATCTAATCATAAGCCATGTTTTTTAGTTAATGTAGCAATTATTGTTAGGATGTCATCTTAGTTCCATCAAGGAGATGCATCAGTCACAAGTTTTGTTTATATTTGATAAGTTCCTTTCAGCTGTTATCATCGTTCATTTGGAGCCGTCTGCAATCAGTTGCTAAATAATGACATAGCCATACAGTTCGTTCCTTAACCCTAGCTGCCAAATTATTATCAGGCTGCTTAATTTCAGAGCAAGTCTAAAAATCTTTCACTTGTTTCAATCATCAAACTGCAACTAAGCTGGGGCAGTGCCTGAAGAAGTCCAAGCCGAATGAATCAGCCCCACCACCCCAGGAGTTATTGTTTTCTAAAGCCTGATACTTAATTTACTGGTCTTTTTTGTTGAACCACTAAGTTAAAGGGTGGTAAACACACCAGCACTGGTTATCAAGCACACTCACAAAGACACACACACACACATACAAATATTTATACATATATATTAATGGGGAAGGCCAGTTTATGGGATTACTCTGGGTTTCCCATCCATAAATGGTTTAGCTCTATGGCATATAGTCAGATCGCAAAACCTGTTGGCCTAAGACCTGTTCAAAATATGCATATACATATATATTAATGGGGAAGGCCAGTTTATGGGATTACTCTGGGTTTCCCATCCATAAATGGTTTAGCTCTATGGCATATAGTCAGATCGCAAAACCTG
>NC_069001.1:23975558-23976474 GCF_001194135.2 Octopus bimaculoides | reverse complement strand
CATTCTTCAGAGATGCATTAAGAACCCTTTATATACCTATATAATATTAAAATATTAGAAATATTAAGAATTAAGAATACTAAAAATTAAAAATAATAATATATACTGTCCTTGTCACGTTAATCCTTCTGAAGTGTGTAAAATTTGTTCGTTTCTTCCTTTGTTGAAGTTTCGAGTGTCAAACACTCATTTATTTGCTCAAGAGAATTGAGCACTCAACATAAGTTCAGTTATATATTCTTTTAGAATATTACTTATAAAAGTTATATATATATATATATATATATATATATATATAGGCACAGGTGTGGCTTTATGGTAAGGAGCTTGATTCCCAACCACATGGTTTCAAGTTCAGTTCCACTGTGTGGCACCTTGGGAAAGTGTCTTCAACTGTATAGCTTCAGTCTGACCAAAGCCTTGTGACTAGATTTGGTAGACAGAAACTGAAAGAAGACCATCATATATATGTATGTATTTGTGTGTCTGTGTCTCTCCCCTCACCATCACTTGACAACCGATGTTGGTGTGTTTACATCCCCATAACTTAGTAGTTCAGCAAAAAGAGACGGATAGAATAAGTTCTAGGCTTACAAATAATAAGTCCTGGGGTCAATTTGTTCAACTAAAGGCAGTGCTCCAACATGGCCACAGTCAAATGACTGAAGCAAGTAAAACAAATAAAAGAAAATTAAAAGAAAATATATACATATACATACATATATACATACACACACATATGTACATACACACACACACATATGTATGTGTGTGTATATATATATATGTATATATATATAATATATGTGTGTATATATATATATAATTATATATATACAATATATATATATATATATATATATAATTATATATATACAATATATATATATATATATATATATAATTATATATATAC
>NC_069001.1:23959907-23975426 GCF_001194135.2 Octopus bimaculoides | reverse complement strand
TATATATATATATATATATATATATATATATATATATATATATATCATAGCTGCACCCTCATTACATGAGAAAAGCCATTGCCAAAAAGACTTAATGAAATAATTTATGATTGTTGCCATGTAGAAGACACTTTCCCAAGGTGCCACACAGTAGGATTGAACCCAGGACCATGTGGTCCCACACAGCAACACCTGACTTTTTTTATAACCCACAATATATTGGTTACTCTAGTAAAAAATCACTATTTGTTTTGTCTCTTTCTGGTATTTTATGCCCATCAACGTTTAATGTCCATGTTCTACACTGGCATGTTGCATCGGCTGGTTTGGGTCTTAGAACTGCATTGTGCTGCAGTTTCTGCTTCGGCATGGTTTCAATGGTTGGATGCTGTTCCTAATGGTAACCACTTTACAGAGTGTACTGAGTGCCATTTTCATGCCACTGACGCTATTGAGGTCAACATGCAGTTCACAAGAATATAAACTCTTTGACTGTGTGGAGATGTGGTACTAAATGGGTCAGCATAATCCTAGAAGATGATGGTATAACTCTTTGACATTTAAACCGACCATATCAGGCCCAAATACTCTACTGTTTTATGTTCAAACTGGTCAGATCCAGCCTCTCATGCCTACTCTACAATGTTATTCTGAAAATAAACAATCACATCAGCAAAACCTCAAAGCTAGGAAAGCACGCATATTTTATTCAAGACAATGTGTCTTGAATAAGTATCAATAAGTGTTGCCTTTTGGCAAAGTAATCTGAATGCAAAACGGTTAAATAAAGTGTTAGAGAAGTGGTGTACAGAGCAGATTCTTCTGGAGGAGTTACATGGCTACTCACATTTGGAAGAGAGGGAGAGAATGATCAGTAAGAGCTGTGAATAGATTTTATGCAGTTATTGGGATTATAAACAATATGGACCCATCCAGAAAATGAATGACAACAGGAAAATGATAAAACAGACTGAATTCTTAAAAAAACCACTAAGAAAGAGAAAACAGCAACAAACAAGATGAGTTGGATATATGTGAAAAAGAAATATGAGATTAGAAATCCAAAACTGATAGAAATGATGATAAAGAGGGAAGGTCTTTACCCTACAGTGGGAAAGCAGTGGATGATCTGATTGCTTGATTTATTGTTTGATAAAAATTATCTAATTTGGTTCACTTATATTCTACAGAGCAAAGATGGCATCACAAAGGCTTAGTTCCTTTACCATAGCTCTAAAATATTTTAGTCTTGCACAGCTGCTAACACATTGCAATGCATAATTATATATAATTACTGGAATTCAAGGTTATTGTAGCTGATCTATATCAATAAGTGCCAACATAATAAAAGCTAAAATGAAAATGGTCTCTAAAATAAATTAGATATTTACTTTGCTTATGGCCAAATAACATACCTTATAATTGATTTTAAAGTACAATTATGCCTTACAAGTGCATACTGCTTATACATCTGGAAACAAATGTTGCTGCTCTTGTATATCACAATTTGGGCTGCATATTTGATTATCTGGATATTTTGAAAATTCTATAATATTGAACGTATTATTGATTATTTCAAAAATACTTTTAAAACTATAAAAGCTAAGCACATAGTACATAAGAGGGCTATTGTTAGTAACCCCCATATCATTGTGAAACTTAAATGAATTTAATTGATATTGAATATTTGCAGAACAGTAGCAATGGTGTAAAAGGAGAAAAAAAAAAAGAAATTTTTTTTCATTCTTATAAAGATAATGAGTCATGACTTCCATGCTATAATATACATTCTAGGTCACATATAACACAAATCAGTGTTTGATATACAAACCATCATGAAGACAATGCTCCACAACTTTGCGGCAACACAAACTCATCTCTATATTGTAATACTACTAACACCTTACAGATGTGTCTCCACCTTTTATATAACGGTTCCTTTCCTACCATTATCTCAACATATTACTCTACAACTCCATTGTGTTTCACAATCTCAACAACAGAACCAAAGACAGAAATTTTATATATATTTTTTTTCCTTAAGTGCACATATTTTCCCTCCTAATGAAAAAGCAAGACTAAAATCTCTCAAGTCCACAATTTGCATCTAATTATCTCCATCCTACTTGTGAGAACTTGTTAAAATATTTATGGACAACACTGTTCCTATTAACACATATTTGAACAATAAAAAAAAAATGGCATAATTTTATATAAAATTATATTGCATATATTTATATATGATATTATATGTATCATATATATTTACATATGATATTCTGTATATGTATATAATATATTATATTTATACATATTATATATATGATGTATATATATCATATATATTTATATATGGTTATATATATATTATATATATATTTATATATGATATTTATATTTTACACAAATTTTGTTCAATGAATAACTATATTAGTGTGTATAAGCATTCAGAGGCATGGCTCTGTGTTGAGAAGACTGCTTCCTAATTTCTTCATTTCAAGTTCAATCCTACTGCATGGCACCTTCGATATCTGTCATTTACTATTGCCCCAAGTGGCCTGCAGCCTAGTAAATGGGTCTGGTAGACGGAAACTGAAAGAAGATTGTCGTATATTTCTGCACTATATGAGCAGGGGTCTGTGAGAGTATCTGCATCTATGCATAAGGGTGTGTGAATATTAGTGTTTGTATGTGTGTGTTTCCGTGTCTTGACATCATCTGAGAATTGTAAATGAATGTTACTGTGATACAAGAGATGTAATTGACTTCCATTATGCTGCATAAATGTCTGGTCACGGAGAAACAGATGAAGCGTAGTGAGAGGGAGCACATCAACCAGAAGAAAATCTACCTCAGTAAACTTCTCCCTGGCCCATGCAAGGATGTTAAATTAATGCTGATGGTGATGATGATACACATATAATACATATGTATGCACACACTCATACATACATATGTACATACACATATATACACACATACTTACATATATACATACATACATATTATATATATATTTCTTTATTGCCCACAGGGGGCTAAACACAGAGTGGACAAAAAAAAGGGATTAAGTCGATTACATCGAGCCCAGTGCATAACTGGTACTTATTTAATTCACCCAGAAAGGATGAAAGGCAAAGTTGACCTCAGCGGAACTTGTACACAGAACATAATGGCAAACAAAATACCACTGAACAATTCGCCCGGCGTGCTAACGATTCTACCAGCTCACCGCCTTACATACATATTATATACATATTATATACATACATATTATATACATATTATATACATATTATATACATATTATATACATATTATATAGGCTCAAAGTATTAAAGGAGAGAAGGTATTACAAGCGTGACAGCTGTTTCTGGGGGCTCACAGTTATCTCATATTGTTGGCAGATGTAGTTCACAAAATATTTGCAACAAGTATTGGAAGCAAACAAACATTGCAAAAATCCAGCCTCCTTGTTCGGGGTAGAGTGATAAAAGAGTAAGTTTGCTCTATTAACATATATATATATATATATATATATATATATATATATATATATACACAAGGTTGGCCAAAAGTCACCTGACAGTAAATCAAAAAAACCCATTTAACTCCAAGAATAAAACAAAAAAATTATTTCATATGAGACTTCGATAATAGACAAATGTTGAAAGAAAAACGGTGATTTTAACTCACAGCATTCAATTATTAAACATTCATAATTGGAATGAATAAATAAAATTGAATTTTAAATAAATATGGAATTTTGATTTACTGTCGGGTGACTTTTGGCCAGACCTCTACATATATTTATACATACATACTTAGAACTTTTATCTTTAAATTTAGTCATTAGACTGTGGCCATGCTGGGGCAATGCTTCGTAGAATTTTACTCAAACAAATTGACCCTACCACTTATTTTTATCTTAGCCTGGTACTTATTCTATCAGTCTCTTTTGCCAAACCACTAAGTTATGGGGGTATAAACACACCAACACCAGTTGTCAAGTAGCAGTGGTGAACAAACACACACACACACACATACACACATATGCACACACAAATACATATCTAATGAGCTTCTTTCAGTTTCCATCTTTGGTCAGCTTGGGGCTATTGTAGACGACAGCCTCTACTAAAACATTTCCACTCAAATGTCATCGCTGTCTTTTGCATGGCAGATCTTTTATTTCTTGGTCTTTTCCTAATGTCACTATGCCATTCTCCATTTAACATCCACCAACACTGCTTACAACTAAATTCTAAAGTTATAAAATATGGAATGTAAATAAAAAATTATTAGTGACAGAAGCAGTTTAATACTAAAATGTTATATTTTTATACCCACTGAATGTTTTAACAGAACATCCATTTTTAAGTGGAGCTAGGTATTATCTTTTAGCATTAATACTGCCCCTGTTACTAATAATTATTTTCTAATGAACATGTTGGGTATTTGGGACATGAGTGTTTAATTAGGCGCAGAGATTGTAAACGTAGGTGTGGCTTTGTGGTAAGTAGCTTGCTTACAAACCACATGGTTCCGGGTTCAGTCCCACTGCATGGCACCTTGGACAAGTGTCTTCTATTATAGCCTCGGGCCGCCCAAAGCCTTGTGAGTGGATTTGGTAGATGGAAACTGAAAGTGTGAGTGGATTTGGTAGATGGAAACTGAAAGAAGCCCGTCGTGTTTTTCTCCTTGTCTCCGTATTCTTTCTGTTGAAGAGCGTAGCTCGAAACGTCAAAGACTTTCCGTATTCCCGAGCGTCATACTAATATATACTTTTGTTATTTACACCACCTGTCCTCGTCTGTTGTTATTATTTGTATATTCTCCCATATATATATATATATATATATATATATATATGTATATATATATATATATATATATATATATATATATATATATATATATATATATATATGTATGTGTGTGTGTGTGTGTGTGTGTGTGTGTATGTTTGTGTGTCTGTGTTTGTCCCCCCAACATCGCTTGACAACTGATGCTGGTGTGTTTACGTCCCTGTAACTTAGCGGTTTGGCAAAAGAGACCGATTGAATAAATACTAAGCTTACAAAGAATAAATCCAGGGGTCAATTTGCTCGACTAAAGGTGGTGCTCCAGTATGGCTGCAGTCAATTGACTGAAACAAGTAAAAGAGTAAAAGAGTATCACTAGCAGAGGTATCACTGCTATTTTCAGTGGTTGA
Source organism: Octopus bimaculoides (assembly GCF_001194135.2). Lineage (NCBI taxonomy): Eukaryota > Metazoa > Mollusca > Cephalopoda > Octopoda > Octopodidae > Octopus > Octopus bimaculoides. The sequence continues at coordinate 23,970,211 of NC_069001.1, read as the reverse complement.
GTGTCTACCATCGATAATGCCAAAGAAGGTTAAAATCACAGGGTCTGGTAATCTCAGCAACAGCAATGGCTGAGTTATCTCCTTCTATGAATATAAACAATTGTGCTTATAAACACCATAAAACCATCTGAAAAGTTTTCTCATGGTAACTATCGCAATATTCTGTATTTTAACACAATATCTGTTTTCAAGTGGGGATAAATATTACCATTTAGTATTAATACTTACTGCTTCTGTTTTTTAATAAACTGTTATGTCTCAAGCTACTGCTATCTACCACCTTCGGATGATCTCTATTCGACTGCTACACAACTGCTACACAACTGCTACTCAACACTCTTACCATGGCCAGACAACCTCTATTTATATGTCTTGGGAGATCCTACTTCTTCGCCTGGGGTCGTCGACACAACAAAAACCCACTGCCTATTCATGACCCCAGTGCCTGATTAGGCTCAGAGATTCTAAGTATACCACTAGCAGAAATATCACTGTTGTTTCCAGCAGCTGAATGTCCACCATTGACAAGGCCAAGGAAGGCCAAAATTACATGATCTGGTAGTAGCAGCAGCAGCAGCAGCAGCAATTGCTGAGTTATCTCTCACTAGCAATGTAAACAGAAGTGGATATATGCACCACAAAACCATCTGAGAAGTTCTCTCATGGTAACTATCGCAGTATTCTGTGTACTAACACAACATCCACTTTTAAATGGAGATAAAATAAGGCATAAAATAACCTAATGGGTATAAAAATGTAAATATTTAATCTTGTTAATCCTTCAGGGACACTGAGACATTTATCTAACTTAGGGTTTATTTTTTACTCAAGACCTTTGGTGATATGCTGTGCTTGAGAAGACCCATCAGGCCAAGAGAAACCATGGCTGTGGCTATTATCAGTGCCACATAACTGGCACCCATGCCAGTGGTATGCAAAAAGCTCCTTTTAAGTGTTAGGCTTCACAGAGGCAATAACAAATGTCTGAGACCTTTGGCAATATGCTGTGCTTGGAAAGAAGACCCATCAAGCCAAGTCAAATCGTTGTCATGGTAGTTACTGGTGTCAGGCAACTGGCACCCATTGCTAGTGGCACACAAAAGCATCCATTGCACTCTGAGAGTGGTTGGCATTAGGAAGGGTGGCATCCAACCACAGAAACCCTACCAGACTAGAGTCTGGTGCAGCCCCTCAGCTTATCAACTCTGGTCAATTCATCCAACCCATGCCAGCATGGACAATCGATGTCATCAAATGATGATGATGATGTTTTCAACTAAAAGAAGCGAGAGTCTCACAGTTCAGTAAAAGTCATTGTTCAAATATTAACAATCACCATTTATGATTTAATTGTCTATAATTACTTGTTGCCATCACTCAAAAATGTCAATAACTACTTGTTATTCTTTGATTGATTGACTAGACTTTTGGTCATTGTTGACATTGTTGTTGATGTTATGTTTTAGGCTAGCAGAGACTGAGCAGATTTATGATTAAAGGCATTCCCAGCCAAGGAATTTACCCTTCACACTTAGAATCCTCTTCTGCCACCTCTTCATCATCATCATCCTCTGCCTCCTCCTCCTCCTCCTCTTTGTCTTCTTCTTCCTCTTCTTTTCTTCCTCCTCTTTGTTTTCTTCCTCCTCTTTGTTTTCTACTTCCTCCTCCTCCCCCTCATCAACCTCTGCCTCCTCCTCCACCTCCTCTTCCTCACCCTCTTCTTCTTCCTCCTTCTTTTCCTCCTCCTCTTCCTTATCATAATCATTACCATTTATAAGGCAACATGACTGAATGGCTAAGAAGTTTGCTTTACAGTTACAAAGTCCTGGGTTCAATCCCATCGCATGATATCTTGCCTGCCTTCTTCCCTGATCACCTCAGGCAGATCCAGACTTTATAAATGAAATCAGGCAGACAGAAGCTATGTGGAAGCTCCACAGATGGATCATATCAGTAACCTTAAGATCCACCCTTGTCTCACTCTCTCTATCACTCTTACTCCAGTTGAGAATTACATTAAGGGTACACATGTCTATGGAATACTCAGTCACTTAAGGTGCTAATTCAATGAGCAGGTTGTGCAGCCGATTAAATCACTAAATACTCATTAAAACTGTGGGAGACTCATTATTTACTGCTATATGGCACAGGTGTGGGGTGTGTGGTAAGAAGATTGCTTCCCAACCTCATGGCTCCAGGTTCAGTCCCACTGTGTGGCACCTTAGGCCAGTGTTTTCTACTATAGCCTCATATTGACCAAAGCCTTGTCAGTAGATTTGGTAGATGGAAACTGAAAGAAGTCCATCATGTGTGTGTGCGTGTGTGTGTGTGTGTGTGTGTGGCCGGGAATCCAAAGATTCAATATGTTTGCTCACACAGTCAATGTTTCTAGCCTTCAAGGACAAAGTCTATGAAGATTAGTTTTTACATCATCCCAGAATACTGCTTCAACCAATAACATCACCACCACCACTACTCTCATCATCATCATCATCATCATCGTCATCACTGCTATCATCATCATCATCATCAATATCAACACCATCGCTGCTGTCACATGCCTATCATCATCATCCTTGTCATCATTGTCATCATTATGACCACAAATCCAATCACTACATGAAAGTGCAACAAGCAGCACAAGCGTCACCACCCCTGATACCACTGACACCACCATCATCATCATCATCACCACTATCACCATCCTCCACCTCCTCCCACTCCTCCTTCTCCACCTCCTCAGCTTCCTCAATCATCATCAGCAGCATCATAACCATACCACCATTACCATCAGCACTCCCAGCAGCAACACCACCATCATTATCATCATCGCCATTATCATCACTACTAGCACCAGCACCAACACCAACATCATCATGATCATCATCCTAGCCATCTTCATCATCATCACCTTCATTACCACCATCATCACTACCATTACCCTCATCAACATCATCATATTCATTACCCCCACCCCCACCACTACCACTATCATCACCACCACCACCCTCCTCCTCATCATCATCCCCATCATCACTTCAACCACCACCACCACCGTCCTCCTCCTCATCATCATCACCATTATCACTTCAACTACCACCACAACCACCACCACCACCACCACTACCACCACCACCAACAACAACAACAACAACAACAACAACAGCAACAACAACAAGACTACTACCACCAACCTCCTCCTCATCACCATCATCACCATCATCACTTCAACCACCACCCCTGCCACTGCTGCCACCACCAGGCTATTAAGTATTTGTTAATTGAATCCTGCTCTAGCCAAAGTATTTTAGTGCAATTATTCACACATCATGTGCTTTTATTATTCAGTTAGATGAAAATCTAATCCACTGCTCTACACAGACTCTGTCCATGACACAGCGATTGCTGCAGGCTTTATTCTGACAATGTCAACAGCAACAGCGTACGCACGTGTATATGTATACATCTACACATATGCATACCAGTATGCATATGTGTATGTGTATGTGTGAGTTTGGAGGTATCATCGCTATCATTATTTTCATCATCGTCATCAACATCACCATCTCCGTGTTGTTTATTTTTCATTTCCTCTGCATTCAGTTTTCTATGCTAGCATAGGTTGGATGGGAAATTATTTGTTTCCAGATGTGTATATACATATATGCATACATGCACACACATACAGACGCACTCTCTCTCTCTCTCTCACACACAAACACACACACACACACTGCTATATGGTATAGGCAAGGCTGTGTCGTAAGAAGCTTGCTTCCCAACCACATGGTTCCAGGTTCAGTCTCACTGTGTGGCACCTTGGTCAAGTGTTTTTGACTATAGCCTCAGACTGACCAAAGCCTTATAAGTGGATTTGGTAGGCAGAAACTGAGAAGTTAGACATAAGAGGAATTAGCAGCAGAATGAAAGAGAGAAGACTGCACTGGTCTGGTCGTGTGATGCAGATGGACGAAGACAGCTCCATAAAGAAGTGCTGATCACGCTGATCACTCAGATTGGAGCTCATGGAAGAGGGAGACCCAGGAAGACGTGGAACAAAGTGCTGAAGGAGATTCTCAGAACACTGAATCTTACAAAGGAGAAGACAAAGGACCAAGATATTTGGTGCCTTGCTGAACTCAAGAAGACTCATCCTCCACAGCAGAAATGTTTATGCTGCTCCCCCTACTTAAGGGAATTGGCCTGCAAGGTCCCTGTGCTGGTGCCATGTAATACGTACCTGTGTTGGCATCACAACAAAGGCCATTTCTGCTGGTACCATGCAACAGCATCCAAGCCAGTGCCATATAATAATACCTCTGCTAACGATGTGCGGAAAGTATCCAGCCATAGAAACCAGGCCAAAATCAGACTGGAACCAGGGGAAGCTATCCTGTTTGCCAGTTCTGGTCAAGCCATTCAACCCATGCCAGCATGGAAAACGGATGTTACATGATGATGATGATGATGATGATATATATTGGCGTTAGGAAGGGCATCTAGCTGTAGAAACTCTGCCAGATCAGATTGGAGCCTGGTGCAGCCTTCTGGCTTGCCAGCCCTTAGTCAAATCGTCCAACCCATGCTAGCATGGAAGGCAGACGTTAAATGATGATGATGATGATATATATATATATATATACATCATTAAGGTGTGTGAGGGCACTAGTCAGCACCAGTACTGCTCGAAATAAGAGTTAAAACAACTCATAGCCACACAAAGCACCTTATCTTAATGAGTGACAAGGAAGGCAAGCTCCCTCAGCACCTAGGTATAGTCAGATCATAATGATAAGATCCTAAATATTAGACTCTACACTTCATACAATTTAACATTTCCAATTGCCATCTTTAAATTCACCACAAATGCATTTGTCTTCTTCCCAGACCCACCTCTTAATTTTGCAATGTAAAGTAATTAAATATCTATTGATGTTTCTCTAAAGATATTTTTTGTATAAAGCCAGAACGATGCAAGAACGTAACAAGTAAGCTACAAAAGGAAAAGAAAACAAAACAAAGTTACAGTTTTACCTTGTATTTCTATATTTTGGGGCACTAACCCCTTCTTCAGAACATTTGTAAAAGTGAGAGATGGAAAAGTCATTGCTCTGCTTTGCCAAATGTCCTGAAGAAGAGGTTATAGCCCTGAAATTTAGAAAGACAAAGTAAAACTAAAACTTAGTTTAGTTTTCTTTTCCTTTTATAGTTTGCTTTGTACCTTCTCACATTGTTCCTGCCTTATACAACAAATCTCTTTAAAGTAATACCACACACTAGTAATCTTAGTCTTTTAGTTAATGGCTAGCTTTGCAGTCTATAGAATTTAAGTACATTACAATCCAAACCAATACTACAAAACCATATCTTACGTCTAGTTATGCAAATCTATAAGCCTCTTTTATTACCATGATTCTATTGAAATACATTGCATTTATTTAAATTAATTTGGAAAATAATGAAAAATTTAGTAAAATAACTGTCATTAAGCTGCTGTTTGGAAAATAAATTAATATGAAATTGTGCAGCAAGGTTTTAACTCAGATCACTTAAACTCATTAAAATTTAAACCAGCCATATCTAGCTCAAATATTCAATTTGTTTTATGTCAAAGCTAGAGAGATCTGACATTTCACACCTACCCTACAAAGTCATTGTATAAATATATAACATCATCAAAATTTCAATGCTGTGAGATCATGGATGATTAATTAAAAGACTTTGTCTTTCATCTTTTCAGGAGATTGACAGATTAAGCACCAGGTTAGTACTAGGGTCAATGTAATCAAGTAGACTCTCTCCCAAAGTTTCAGGCCTTGAGCATACACTAGAATGGATTATTATTATTATTATTATTATTATTATTATTATTATTGTTCAGTAGTTTTATTTTTATAACGTGCTTTTCACTTCACTACCTAGCGCAGCTCTGTGTGCCTTGGGTATGTGCTGTGGTTTGCAGTGATGTTCTTATGGTTACTGTATTGAAAGTGTTTTGTGTAGGATGTGTGCAGTGCTATTATTATTATTATCATTATTATTATTATTATTTGTTTGTTTACGTTCATCGTAATTTGAATTTATTAATATTATTATTCAGTAGTTTTATTTTTATCACGTGCTTCCACTGCACTACCGAGCACAGCTCTGTGTGCCTTGAGTGTCAGCTGTGGTTTGTTGTGGTGCTCTTATTTTCCTGGTATTGAAAGTGTTTTATGTAGAATGTGTGCAGTGCCTAGTAGTGTTATTTTCTGTACGCTGTATACATTCGTAAGTCTTGGTGGTTTGGTTATTTATTTGTCTGAATGTTTTTTAATCATACCTAAAGCAGCTATATTATTATTATTATTGAGTGAGAGAGCAGTGCATGACATCAAAGTGACACAGGAGTAAAATATACGAAGCCCAGTATACCCATCATGACTATCGGTCTGATAAGGGTACACCAGGCACACGCATCACAACCATGTGTGCACAACATGGTGATCACATATCGATATAAGCAGCGCATGATCTTGCCAGTGGGGCCCAGTTAGAATTTTATTCAGGATGAGTAGCCCATCCTGCTCAAATGGTCCTTGAATAAGGGTTGTGTAAAGATGTTGAACAAAACACGCATGTTTCCCAAGGTGAATTATCCAAATCCCAAAGAATTCCTCTCAACACATGGCTATGATGCTCCTCCACAACTTCTGCTCATGATCAGAGATGCACATATCATCAACTACCAAAGGACATGCTCAACTGGTTAAGGTCAAACAACTGACAAGCAAATCTGTGGCATTGAGCAGAATATTTGCTGTAGCCCATCTTTCACACCAAGACAAAACAATGTACATGATAACACTTCCAATCAATTAAGATGAGAAGCCATGAGAGGCAATACCTGGTACTGCATCAGGGCATTTATTACTATTATTATTATAAGCATTACATTTGATAGATTAGTGTACATGCTAACGGGTTAAACAGTAATTTTATATCATAGAACCAAGGATAGTCATAGGCAGGTTCACATCAAAAGGGTTAACTGTTTCGTTAGTTAACTCTAAAATAATTCAATAAAACAAAATTGTAATTTTTGTTTTCCAGGGAGATTTTCCTTTGTTAAAATTTATAGGTGTTTGGCACTTAAGAAATTCACTTGTTGGTGTAATTAATTGTGAAAAATCTGTACAAACAAAACACCACCAGCAAAAATAAACATTTTTTAATCACAGGAAGCCAAGGTAGTGAAAAAAAAAATTGTTTCCCTTGTATTATTTGTTTCTGTGGAATAATTCATTCATAAAAATGAATGATGTTGCATGTGGTTTCTAATCATTGGGAGAACAGCTTTGCAATACAGAGAGCTGCTGCTGCAAGAGTTTAAAAGTTAAAGAGGGTTTTCTAACTTATTTTTAGACTCTATCAAGCTGTTCAGATTTCATTCTAATTTTCAAATGCTTTTCTACTTTCACTTTCATTTCTATCCATACTGGGGCTGATTTCTTTGTCTTTGAGGATGTGCCACAGCATGGCTGCTGTCCAATGGGTGAAATAAAAGATAAGTAGGTAAAAGGTACCCATCATCATCATCATTCCATTATTATCATTACTATTATGATCATTATGGTTTATTAGTAACCTTATCATGCTAGCATCAAATTTACCATTTACATTCTTGTATCGCCAATTGATGTAATCCATTATACTTTCCCCAAAATGTCTAATCATGTATTGAAGTTAGAAATTATTAATAATAATAGAAACTATTATTAATAAGGTGGTGAAGTGTCAGAATTGTTAGCGTGCCAGTTAAGATGCTTAGCAGTATTTTATCCATTTTTACACTCTGTGTTCAAATTCTACTGAGGTCAACTTTGCCTTTCATCCTTTTGGGGTCAATAGAAATAAGTACCAGTTGAGCACTGGGGTCGATGTAATTGACTTACCCACTCACCCAGGATTGCTGGCATTGTGCCAAAATTTGAAACCAATATTATTATTATTATTATTATTATTATTATGGCAAGCCGGAAGAATCGTAAGCATGATGGGCATACTAACATCCATCTTAATGTTGTTTTGAGTTTGAATTCTACCAAGGTCGATTTTGCCTTTCATCCTTTCAGGGTTAATAAATTAAATACCAGTTGAGTACTGGGGTCAATATAATTAGCTACCTCCTCCCCCAAATTTCGGGCCTTGTGCCTATAGTAGAAATGACTACTACTACAACTACTACTGCTATTAGTACTCTCTTTTGCTCTCTTTTATTTGTTTCAGTCATTTGACTGTGGCCATGCTGGAGCACCACCTTTAGCCGAACAAATTGACTCCAGGACTTATTCTTTGTAAGCCTATTACTTATTCTATTGGCCTTCTTTGCCGAACCGCTAAGTCACGGGGATGTAAACACACCAGCATTGATTGTCAAGCGATGCTGGGGGAACAAACACAGACACACAAACATATATACACACACACACAGCCATATATATATATATATATATACGATGGGCTTCTTTCAGTTTCCGTCTACCAAATCCACTCACAAGGGTTTGGTTGGCCCGAGGCCATAGTAGAAGACACTTGCCCAAAGTGCCATGCAGTGGGACTGAACCCGGAACCATGTGGTTTGTAAGCAAGCTACTTTCCACACAGCCACTCCTACGCCTCTACTACTACTACTACTACTACAACTACTACTGACTTATCCTGCTGTGAGAATGTTAAACTGGAATAATTTCACAATGAGAGCAAGATATACCCTGCAGCCTCTGGTCTCAAGAATTCTTATTACAACCATTACTGCTCCAAGCAAAGTAGTTTTCTGCAGTAGCTCCATGCTACTTTTGAATTGTACTGTATCAATTTGAGATTCCAAATGCACCGACTATGACTGCAGTTACACTTGCCTTCTTGAAATGCTATGTACTTTTCAGTTCTCTTCCTAATCGACTATATCTGGTCCCTTTCACTTTTTATTTTCCTGCTCTCCAGGATTGCCATGTCAATAACGTCATATTTTCTATCTTTCTTGTGCAAAACCAAAAATATCTAGCTTTCTGTGTTCTATCACATACTCTTTACTCTTTTATTTGTTTCAGTCATTTGACTCTGGCCATGCTGGAGCACCGCCTTTTAGTCGAGGAAATCGCCCCAGGACTTATTCTTTGTAAGCCTAGTACTTATTCTATCGGTCTCTTCTGCCGGACCGTTAAATTACGGGGACGTAAACACACCAGCATCGGTTATCAAGCGATGTTAGGGGGACAAACACAGACACACACACATATATATATATACTTATATACGATGGGCTTCTTTCAGCTTCCGTCTACCAAATCCACTCACAAGGCTTTGGCCAGCCCGAGGCTACAGTAGAAGAGACTTGCCCATGGTGCCACACAGTGGGACTGAACCCGGAACCATATGGTTGGTAAAAATGGTCATATTTTATGTTAAAGTTTCAAACAATTTTAAAATCGGTATTCTGCATATTTTTTTTTTCTTCTTTTTTTGTAGTTTGTGGTTATACTTACAATTTGACCTCACCAATAAAACCATTTTTCAGACACATTTCTGGATGGATGATTCTGACCACATTACCATTTCTAAGTATATTCTTTTATTCATTTCAGTCATTTGATTGCGGCCATGCTGAAGCATTGCCTTGAAGGGTTTTAGTCAAACAAACTGACCCCAGGACTTATTCTTTTTTAAAAACCTAGTAATTATTCTATCAGCCTCTTTTGCTGAACTGCTAGGTATACTGATATAAACACACCAACACCAGTTGTTAAATGGTGCTGGAAGTCAAACACAGACACAAAGTAGAAGACACTTGGCCAAGGTGCCACACAGTAGGCCTGAACCCAGAAGCATGAGGCTGGGAAGCAAGCTTCTTACCACTCATCCACACCTGTGCCTATATATTCACTTTGTGCCATTTTTAGTTATAATTAGGGTTATAATTATAATATATATCAGCAGAATATTCTCATTTTCTGATGATTTCCCTTGACATATCACTAAAATCAACATTTTGATATTTATTAATATTCCTGTCACTGTATCAAATCTCTCATTTTCTAAAGATTGCTGTATTAGTATTCAAGATTCTGTTGAAATCATTTTGCTAGATACAGACTTAGTCACTAAATTGTTGTTGTTGGTACTGCTGTTGTCATCGTTCTTGTTGTTGTTGGTGGTGGTGGTGGTGGTGATCGGTGGTGGTGATCGGTGGTGGTGGTGGTGATCGGTGGTGGTGATCGGTGGTGGTGATCGGCGGTGGTGGTGGTAGTGGTAGTGGTAGTGGT
>NC_069001.1:23957894-23959544 GCF_001194135.2 Octopus bimaculoides | reverse complement strand
CGGTGGTGGTGGTGATGGTGGTGGTGGTGATCGGTGGTGGTGGTAGTGTTAGTGGTGGAGGTGGTGGTGGTGATGATGCTGCTGTGGTGATGTTGCTGTGGTTGTAAGTATTACATTTCACTTCTCAGAGCTCTGTCTTACTTGCTCTGATTGATTCTGTGAGAGAGATCAACAACCTGACTCACAGGGTCTCTTTCCACAAATTCTAAGACTTGGTTCTTGGATATTAAGTATTGTGGAAGATACTCAACACCTAAGCATAATCTAAAAATCCTAGCTGCTCCCAACAGAGCAGTCTCGGGGGCATCCTCTCATCATCATCATCCATCATCTTGAATCCGGATTTTGTCCCCATTAACAGGGGTGGCTGGATCTACCTCAATGCCATAGCAACTGCCCTCACACCATCTCACCATCTTGCCCTCCTGTCACTTCCAATTTCTGTTGTTACTAATATTATTATTATTATCATTATTATTATTATTATTATCATTATTGAGTGAGAGAGCAGTGCATGCCATCAAAGTGACGCTGGGGTAAAATATATGAAGCCCAGTATATCCATTATGACTATCCATCTGATAAGGGTACACCAGACACATGCATCATAACTATATGTGCATGACACAGTGATCTTATATGAAGATAATTAGTGCATGATCTTGCAGGTGGGGCCCAGTTAGAATTTTCTTCTGATCAAGTAGACCATCCAGCTCAAAAGGTCCCCGAATAATGGTTGTTTAAGGACGTTGAACAAAATTCTCATGTTTCCAGAGGTGAATTCTTCTCAACATATGGTTATGATGCTTCCCCACTACTTCTGCTCGTGATCAGAGATGCATATATCGTCAACCAGAAGGGATAAGTTCAACTGATTAAGGTCAAACAACTGACAAGCAAATCTGTGGAAAAGAGCAGAATATTTGCTGTAGGCCACCTTTTATACCAAGGCAAAACAATGTACATGATAATGCCTCCAATCAGTTAAGATCAGAAGTCATGAGAGCCAGTGCATGGTACTGCATCAGGGCATTATCATTATTATTATTATTATTATCTCATAATAATTCTGTTTGTCATTCTGTTATTTAGGGTGTTGGTAATGCTTTCATGTGATTAGAGAAAAAGAGGGGAAAAGAAAAGAGGGGTAGAGAAAAAGAGGAGAGAAGCGTCCATGATGTGAGGTAGAAGGAATGTAATTGTAACGTGTTCATGTGATTAGTTGAAAGGAAAGAGAGGAGAAAGAAAAGAGAGAGAGAAAAAGAGGATAAGATATGGAGTGAAACAGAAAGAGGGAGAGAAAAAGATGAAGAGAGAAAAGGAGGGAGAGAGAAGTGTCTATGACATAAGGTGGGGGAACGTAATATTTGTTACGTGGTTAAAAAAGATAGTTGAAGGAAGTGATGATATGGAGGGGGAGAGTTAAAAATATAATTTTAGCAGAGGGGGGATGTTCTGAAGATGAGGTTAAAGAAAGGCAGAGAGAGAGAGAGAGAGAGAGAGAGAAAGAGAGAGCAGAAAGAGAGAGGAGGGAGAGAGATAGTGGTGGTAGTGGTGGTGGTGATGAAAATTGGATAGTCAAAAGAGTATTTTTTTTAATTAAACCAAATTTTTTTTATATCACCTATCACTTAACACATACACATTAGT
>NC_069001.1:23951697-23954567 GCF_001194135.2 Octopus bimaculoides | reverse complement strand
ATATATATATATATATATATATATATATATATATATATATATATATATATATATATAACAACACATATATAAACATATATACATGTATATATAAATATATAAGCATATATAATATATGTAAATGTTGTATCGATGCCCCCAAGCGAAGAAGTAGGATCTCCCAAGACATATAAATAGAGGTAGTCTGGCCATGGTAGGTGTACTGAGTAGCAGTCAAGTAACAGTTGAGTAGCCATCGAGTAGCAGTTGTGTAGTGGTTGAGTAAGGATCATCCAAAGGTGCTAGAGAGCAGTAGCTTGAGACATAACAATAAACATACACAGGGACACAAAAAAATGTGTATGCATGTCCATCTTTGTGTGCTGTGATTGTCTTTCCCACCATGGTTTAAACAACCAGTGTTGCTTTGTTTCCATCCACATAACAGAGTGATTCAGCAAAAGAGACGAATAAATTAGTTACAGGAGTCATTTAGTTTGACTAACTCGAGAAGTCAATGTTCAACCATTGGCAAGTCCAATGACTAAAAGAAAGACAAAACTGTTCACATTCTAGCAAAATCAGACTCTGACAGTCAACGTCCTATGGTTGGTCAAAAACAATATCAGTCCAGTAACAAATATATATTAGTGGCAGAGGCAGTACTGATACCAATAAGTAATATTTAGCTTCACTAAAATGTAGATGTTCTGTTGGAACAAATTATACTGTGGTAGATACCAAGAAAGAAGTTCTCATGGACTTTTGGTGCAAAATGCATACTTCTTTATATTGCTAGCAGATAAGTAAATCCCCACCAGCTTTAACACCGAGACTACCAGATCCTGTGATTTTGACCTTCTTTGACCTTGTCTATGATGGATGCTCAATTTCTAGAGATAGCAACAATTCATCTCTTTGCCAGTGATATACAGGAAATCAGTGCCAGGGCAGATGCTGCAGTTGCAATTAGGCAGTCAACTCGTTAAAAAATAAATATTAGCAAGAGAAGCCGAATTAATACCGTGAGGTAATATTTATGTCCACTTAATTGTGGATAATCTGTTTGAACAAACTAATACTACAGTAGATACCATGAGAGAAACTCCCATATTGGCTTTTGTTGCAGAATGCCCTCTTGCTTATATAACTAGTGGGGAGATAAATCCCTACCACATCCAGTGCTGAGGCCACCAAATCACGTAATTTTGACCTTCCTTGGTTTCATCAGTGGTGGACACTCAACCACTGGGGATAGCAGCAACTCATCTCCCTACTAGCGATAGATAGGAAAACAGTAACAGGAGTTAATATAATTGAGTCTATTCTTAACCATAATATTTTTTGTCTTTTGCTCTATCTTAGACATTATTGTTAATAGTGTCCTTTTTCTATCAACTCTGTTCTTGTGGAGATGTGTGGGTTAGAGACCAGAGTATTGGACTCAGGATCGTAAAAATGTGGTTTCAATTCCTAAACCAGGCAATGCATGGTGTTCTTGGGCAAAACACTTCATTTCACATTGCTCCAGTCGACTCTGCTGTTGAAAGTGAGTAATCCTGCCATGGACTAGCTTCCCATCCAGGGGTAATATATAATACCACAGAAACTGGAAAATAGCACTTTGAGTCTATATGACTCTGGAAGAAGCTTTATCGTTCTTCAGCTTTTTTTATGATTATGTTCTCACCATCATTGGAATTAATAGCAGCAATTGTATTGTCACCACCTTCATTGATATCTTCATCATTATCAACACCTGAAGCATGGTTACAACAACTACTACCCCCCACCACCACCACTACCACCATTATCACTACCACTACCGCTGCCACCACCAATACTTCCACTTCCATCATTACCATTATCATCATCACAATCATATATTAATACTAAATCTACCACCATGTTTACCATCAACATCATCATCATCGTCATCATCATCATTATTGTCATCATCGCCAATAGTGGCAATGTTTACATACTTTCACTGTAATCATGAATGTCATTAATCATCATAATATCATTAATATCAAAAACATTGACTGCAATTATTCACCACCACCACCACCACCACCACCAAGACAAACTTATTCCTCATTATTTTCATATTAAGTGACATCACCACCACTACCACCACCACCACCACCATCATGATTTTCATCATCATCACCTCCATTGTCATCATCATCACCACCACCACCACCACCGTATCATCATCATCCTCCTCATCATCATCATCATCACCTTCTTCTTCTTCTTCTTCCTCCTCCTCCTCTTCCTCCCCCTCCATCTGTATCACAAACTATCAGATCCGAAACTACCTTGTAGCAATTAGTTGTAGGAGTAATCCGATTCTCTCTTGCAGCTTCTTTCGTTCCTGTTGTTATTGTTGTTGTTGTTGGCATTCTTGTTGTTGTCGTCATTGTTGTTTTTATTAGTACTGGTAGTAGTTAGCTGTTGCAGTGTACTTTATGTGTTTCTGTGCATGCATCATCATGTATGTGTATGCATGTGTGTGTTTGCATGTGTGGCTGTGTATATATATCTGTTTTCGTTTTTCAACTGAGTTAATTTTGTTTTTCAGTTTTCAAATTTCAATTAAAAGACACTACATTGCCAACAGCAAAATTATTAGTTATAAAAGCCATTTTTGTCTTGAAGCATTTCAAAATTGAAATGTAATTCAGATTATGAATAATATAATAAACAATTAGAGAAACAAATAAACACACAGTTAAAAACAAAACAACACCATAAACAAAAAAAAAACTCGAAAATAAAAATGTAAACGGTTGAAAAGACAAGGACATATAGTCTCCTCTAAGACATATATATATGTATGTATATATATGTACATGAGTGTGTTAATATTTAGATACACACACACA
>NC_069001.1:23934877-23951407 GCF_001194135.2 Octopus bimaculoides | reverse complement strand
AAACAAATAAACACACAGTTAAAAACAAAACAACACCATAAACAAAAAAAAAACTCGAAAATAAAAATGTAAACGGTTGAAAAGACAAGGACATATAGTCTCCTCTAAGACATATATATATGTATATATATGTACATGAGTGTGTTAATATTTAGATACACACACACATTATGTGTATGCATACATACACATGCACACATAAACACACATCCCAATACCCATATACACACACACACACCACACAGGGTTAACGTTTTCTTTAACATGTCTCATTCCCTCTCTCCCCACCCCGTCTCTTTCTCCCCCCTCTCTCTCCCTCCCTCTCTCTCCCTCCCTCTCTCTCTCTCTCTTTCTCTTTATTCTTCCAATTTTTAATTCCTACATACATTTGCTAGTATGTAATTGAATAAAATTATGAAGTTGATTGAAGAGAAATAAAATGTTAATTCAATTGGTTTTCACTGTTTTAGTTTTACCAGATTGGTTTTTACCATGTTCACGCAACATTTCACATTAGGTTACAGGCATTTTTATAGAGCTGAGCATCTTTTCTCCGCTTTCCTTTCAGTATTACAGTCATGTCTTTCCCATTAGTTGTCTAAAATCTAAAATAGGTTACAGTTTCTTATTTAAGCGGTTAAATGCCTGGAAACATTAATATGTTTCCACCCTGTTGATCACCGTCACACCACGACCATGACCACTACTGCCCCCCCCACCCCTGACTTTGCTGCCGCCACCACCACTGTCATGGTCGTCAATACCTGTATCAAAGTTACTGCTGTTTTCTGTTGACATTATCTCTGTTTTTGAGATGTTCAATGTCTGAAGGCTATCAGATGGTAGCTGAGAGAGAGAGAGAGAGAGGTGGGGAGGGGAATGGTGATAGATAAAGAGAGAAAGGGAGAGGAAGAGAGAGAAAGAGAGAGAGATATTGAGACAAGATAATTAGAGAGAAGAAGAGAAAGAGAGGGAGAAAAGGAGAGAGAGAAGAAGGGTGAGAGAGAAGAAGATAAGGAGAGAGAGAGAAAAGAGGAGAGAGAGTAAACGCAAGAAGAAAGATACAGACAGTCAGTGAAGGTTACAGAAAGAAAGAAAGAAAGGGAGAAAGAAAGAGAGAAAGAGAGAAAGGAAGAAAGGAAGAAAGAAAGTAAGAAAGAAAGAAAGAAAGAAAGAGAGAGAGAGAAAGAAAGAAAGAAAGAAAGAAAGAGAGAAAGAAAGAGGGAGAGAAAGAAAGAAGGAAAGAAAGAAAGAAAGAAAGAAAAAAAGACAGAAAAAAGAAAGAAAGGTAAGAAAGAAAGAAGGTAAGAAAGAAAGAAGGTAAGAAAGAAAGAAGGAAAGAAAGAAGCTGACAGTTAGAGAAGGAGAAGGAAAAGAGAGAAAGAAAGAGAGAAAACGATGAATGAATAAATGCTTTAGCCATCAGTCTATTTCCTCATATCCTGTCAGGTTCCATTTTATCTTTTTTATGATCTTTTCTCCAACTACAGCTATGGCATTTGCTTCTTAACATGTTAACCATTGCAGCCTGTTGCTGGAACTTACTGGAGATGCCACTTATTTCATGTGGTCACACTGCATACCATTCCATAACAAAGAAATATAAATTTTTCCCTTTGCATTCTTACAGTATTTTGTAATTAACCCTTCTGCATTCAGATTACTCTACCAAATTTAATGCTTATTCATTCACATTGATTTGAATAAGTCATACATTATCTCAAACCTTTGCGATTACAATGATGTGATTGTATATTTCTAAAATGACATTGTAGGATAGGTGTGAGAGGCAGGATCTGGCCAGTTTGAACCTAAAACAGGGAACATTTTGGCCAGATCTCTCTGGTTTAAATGTTAAAGGGTTAAACTTGAATGTTTAGCACTCATGCTATTTAAGTGAGGGCACATGGCTCAATGGTTAGAGCGTCAGGCTCACGCAATCACGAGGTAGTGAGTTCAATTCCTCGACTGGACTTTGTGGTGTGGTCTTGAGCAAGACACTTTATTTCAAATTGCTCCAGTTCACTCAGCTGTAGAAATGAGTTACGACGTCACTGGTGCCAAGCTGTATCGGCCTTTGCCTTTCCCTTAGACAACATCTGTGGCATGGAGAGGGGAGGTTGGTATGCCTGGGTGACTGTTAAGTCTTTCATAAACAACCTTGCACAGACTTGTGATTGGAGGGGAAATTTCTAAGTGCACTCCCATGGTCTTTCATGACTGAAGGGGGTCTTTACCTTTTACACTATTTAAGTGTCCTTGAAACTATTTCAAAGACACAGAATAAAATATATCTCTTTTACTCTCTTACTTGTTTCAGTCATTTGACTGTGGCCATGCTGGAGCACCGCCTTTAGTCGAGCAACTTGACCCCAGGACTTATTCTTTGTAAGCCTAGTACTTATTCTATCGGTCTCTTTTGCCGAACTACTAAGTTATGGGGATGTAAACACACCAGCATCGGTTGTCAAGTGATGTTGCGGAGGACAAATACAGACACACAAACATATACACACACATACAGAAACGTTAGCACGCCGGGCGAAATGCTTAGCGGTATTTCGTCTGCCGCTACGTTCTGAGTTCAACTTCCGCCAAGGTCGACTTTGCCTTTCATCCTTTCAGGATCGATTAAATAAGTACCAGTTATGCACTGGGGTCGATGTAATCGACTTAATCCGTTTGTCTGTCCTTGTTTGTCCCCTCTGTGTGTAGCCCCTTGTGGATAGTAAAGAAATAACATATATACGACGGGCTTCTTTCAGTTTCCATCTACAAAATCCACTCAAGGCTTTGGTCGGCTCGAGGCTATAGTGGAAGACACTTGCCCAAAGTGCCACGCAGTGGGACTGAACCTAGAACCATGTGGTTGATAAGCAAGCTACTTACCACACAGCCACTCCTGCGCTTCTCTGTTTCTTCTTTTAATTGCCCTTGTTTTTTTTAACCGACCCCACGATTTTCTTTCACATACATCTTCAGTGGCTCTCCAAAACTGACCATGCAGAGCTTTCTCTTCAATCTGTCTGGCACACGCCCTTTGAATTACATTCTTTTTCTTTTCTCCTTATACACACTTGATCCCCTGTTCTTTATTAAATGTCTTTAGTAGTTTTTCTGTACTGTTCTGTAAATACCCTGCTAGACTTTTTCTTTCCATCTGTACACATTCTTCTACTTCTGTTAAGCTTCTTCCACTCTGCTCTCTCCTCAAGTACAGCCAGATGGTATCAGCTTTCAGATGGTGGGCTTCATACTATGTCGACAACTTCCTAGTTCTTCTGTCAAGTTTCTTTATATAGTTTCCAGTCTATAATTCCAACAATTCCAATTATTATTATTATTATTATTATTATTATTATTATTATTATTGTTCAGTAGTTTTATTTTTATAACGTGCTCTCACTTCACTACCGAGCGCAGCTCTGTGTGCCTTGGGTATGGGCTGTGGTTTGCTGTGGTGCTCTTATGGTTACTGTATTGAAAGTGTTTTGCGTAGGATGTGTGCAGTGCCCAGTAGTGCAATTTTCTGTATGTTATATATATTTGTAAATCCTGGTGTTTTTGTTATGTATTTGTCTGAATATTTTTTTATTATATCTAAGGCACCTACTATGATAGGAATTGTTTCTGTTTTTAGATTCCACATTCGAGTTACCTCTATTTCCAGGTATTTGTATTTTGAAAGTTTCTCCATTTCTTTTAGGGAAACGTTGTCATCTGCTGGGATTGATACATCAATTAGAAAGCATTTTTTTCCTTCATGATCTTTGACAACTATATCTGGTCTATTGGCCTTAATTTCTCTGTGTGTATTGGCATATCCCAGAGTATGATTGCTTTCTCGTTTTCTGTGACCTTTTCTGGCGTGTGCCTATACCATCTTTTTTCTGTTGTTATTCCATAGTGTTGGCATAGCTTCCAGTGTATGTAGGTCCCAGCTCTGTCGTGTCTGTGAATATATTTCTTCTTAACCAGGACTGGGCACCCAGAGATAATATTATTTATTGTTTCTTATCCATTGCCACATATTCTGCAGTTACTTGTTATGTATCTTTTCATTATTATTATCATTATTATATGTTTAGCTTTTACTTTGTATTTGTACAAGTTGATTCCAAGTCTCATCCAGAGACCTCAAGAGACAACAAGTTAGAAGTTCAAGTTGGTGTTAAGACTAAGGTGACATAGTTTTGGTTTTGCACAGGGTATTGTTCTAGAGAATGTCTGTCAAATCATAAGAAAATTAAAAGTTTGTTTTGAAAGCGATTTGATTATAAGATGACAGTGTGATCTTAAGATGACAGTGAAAGGTGTTTGCTATTATGTACATCTAAAAGTACTTTTGACAATGTTTACAGATTAAAATGTTTTGGGGATTACATAGACAATAATTTTCCCATAAGAACTATTTTTTTCATTATCAATATTATTATTATTATTAATATTATTATTATTATTATTATTATTCAGTAGTCTTACTTTTATCACATGCTTTCACTGCAATACCGAGCACAGCTCTGTGTGCCTTGGCTATATGCTGTGGTTTGTTGGGGTGCTCTTATTTTCACTGTATTGAAAGTGATTTATGTAGGATGGGTACGATGCCTAGTAGTGTTATTTTCTACACACTTATATATATATTTGTAAGTCCTGCTGTTTTTGTTATGTATTTGTCTGAATATCTTTTTTATCATACCTAATACACCTACAATGGTAGGAATTGTTTCTGTTTTTAAGCTCTACATTTGAGTTACCTCTATTTCCAGGTCTTTGTATTTCCAAAGTTTCTCCATTTCTTTTAGAGAAACGTTGTCATCTGTTGGTATTGATATATCGATTAGAAGACATCTTCTTTTCTTGATGATCTCTGACAACTATATCCGGTCTTTTAACCTTGATTTCTCTATCTATGTCTATTGGTTTCATCATCATCATCATCATCATCATCATCATCATCATCATTATTATTAAAGTAGCAAGCTAGTAGAATTGTTAGTGTTAGGTGAAATGCTTACCTTTCATCATTTAAGTATGAATTGTACATATGTAGTGATCCATTGTGTAAACATTTTAGCAAGTTTGAGCAACGAGAACTTAAATTATTATATGTTTATATATTGCTGAGGATGAAAAAGACTGACCTAATGTCCGTTTTCTGCCACATCAAGGTCATATGATTGTCTTCTGATGACGAACGATTGAATTGAATAGAAGTAACTCTAGCATTATTTATTGTGTTGTATTTTGAATTATGTGAACCCAAATATTATTTCAAATATGTCCATTTGAAATTGAATCATATGAATACATTCATAGTTTCCTTTTACAATGCAGATTCCTACAGAACACTTTGCGATGTGGATGGTGTTGAAAGGCTTGCATATCACAAGAAATTAAAAAAGGACAAACAGAGCAGCTCAAAGCAAAGCAAATTATCAAAAGAAGAAAGAAGGAATATTACAAAAGCAAAGAGTAAGATATGCAGAGAAAAAGGATGCAGAGAAAAAGGATGTCCTGGAAAGGAGAGGTAGACCAACAAGGGAAGACATCAGGAATGAAGCAAAGAAAGAGAAGAGAAGGGAGCAAAATATCAAGCAAAGTGTAAGGAACAACAAGCTTCTCATGAGAAGAAGGTGATGATGAACAGACAGAGGGTGGCTACGTATAGAGCAAAGCTAAGAGAAGCAAAGGAAACATGTCAGGAAAAAAATGGCCAAGTAATGAACTCATCAGCAGCACAGAGAATGGCAATTACAAGAAATGTAAGGAAAGTGCAAGCATGTCTACCCAAATCAGCTCCGGAATGGAACCAAAGTTGTTTATACGATGTGCACAGATATGAATACATAAGGCCAAAACTGTTAACAGAAGTTTTAGATGAAAAATTCCACATCTTCCAACATGTCAGCCCTAATTTCATAGAACTTCTTAATAATGGCCAACATATATATGTTATTAATTTCTGAAAGTTTCAACTATTAACTTTTTTTGCAAAAGCAAAATATTATAAGATATATGAAAGGAATGTCTTAAAAATAGCGCGTCTATTTTGATTAAATAAAATATGAGATTAATTCATATTTCATAATATGTTATGGTTATGTACTAATAGTGAATGAAAGGGGTATTTATCATGAGTATTTACAAACAATTTAAGAAGAAAAAAATCAATTTCTCTTTCTTTTATGATTTTTTTCAAATGCTGAGGAAAAGAAGTTCAGCTTTTTTTTTTCAACATTTCCGGTGACATACATCATTATTTGTCATGGTAAAAATATTTGTTTCTCTTATTCAATATCCTTCATCTTTTAAACCTTTTGTTACTGTGTTTCTTTCAATTACTTCATATATAACATAGAATTTACTAAAATAACTTAGTTATCATTCAGCTAGTGTTAGGAACATAAATTGTGACTAAGGTTTCATGGAAGATTTTAATTCAAACCTTACGAAACCAAGACATTTGTACTCAGAGCCAGAGCTGGTTTCAGCCAGGTTGGTAATGAAATGGTTAAGTATGAATTGTTTTCAATATATTAGGAAGTTTTTTGGTAATTTGACACCCCTTTTTAAAGTGCTAATTTATGTACATTTTGATCAAAAATTAAAAATTTTTTTGACATCAAATGAAAATTTGTATACTCAACTACTACAGCAAAGAAAGCATTTTCACCAAGTTTTTTTTCATTTTGCCCCTGTTGGCACTATCACTGACAGGATCACCAAATACTTTGCAAATGTCACACACACACATATGTATATAGAATGGGGACTCTTTCATTTTCTGTCTACTAAATTCAAGGCTTTGGTTGGCTGATGGCTATGGTAGAAGACAGTTGCTCAAGGTGTCATCCAGTGGAACTGAACCCACAACCATGTGGTTGAGAAGCAAACTTCTTACCACACAGCCTGCAACTATAATATATGGATGGAGGAGGAATTAAATCAATGCAACCTCAAGCATTTAGAGGATCATATTTTAGTGAAAGTAACAAAAATGTCTAAGAAATGGTGAAATCTTTCAGATGATGTGGCTCAGTTCTTGGATGAGCCAAATCAAGAAATACTAACAATTAATTTTGAAGATTCCAAAGAAATATACCATGTCTGATTCTTTATGTCCTAGATTCAAACTCTTGAGGATAACATGCCTTTCATCCTTGCAGGCCCAGTGAAACAATGTGCCAGCTATGTAGTGAACTCATTCTCTCTCCTCAAAATTGCCAGCCTTGTGCCAAAATTAGAAATAATTATTTTTGCATTTGCATCAAGCTTGTTACATCTTCTTTAAATACAGTGATATTTCAAGATCAAGAGAAATTAAGTAGAAAAAGCGTTTTATTTGATGCAAAACTTCTACATACAAAGATAATGAAATAATTGCTTGCATAATTTTTTTCTGTTTGCGGGGAAAAAAAGTCTTTTAATTTGCTTAGAAAATATTTTTGCTTTCATTAGTAAACAAACAAAATGGTTTCTTTAGAGACACTTTACAAAAAAATTTCAAATCAGATCAAATGGGTTTTTAGTGAGTTAAACAGAAAACAAAAAATAAAATGAAAAAGCAATCTTACCACAAGCTTATACTGAGAATAGCAAATATCATACTCTTTCTCACATCTTAGTTATTCTTCTAGACTAGATTGACAGACCTTATGTTTTCATTGAAGTGTCCAATTTGGGTCATTCCAAGTCTGTTTGTTATATGTAATGCTGTCTATATCAGGGATTCCCACCGTGGAGCATGTACCCCACTGGTGGGACCTAGGAAAATTGTAGTGGAGTGTGAGATCCAACAATTTTTGGAGGGTTTTTTTTTGTTCTTAGTGGGACATGGAATTGTGAAAAACTTCTTTTTCACAGCAAACATGTATACTCAACAGAGCTAAACCAATCCCTCCGGCCAAGCATACTGTGTGAAGACTGTTTGTTACAGTATAAAGCTATTCTTATGCCCTGGTGTGGATATTTCTTTAAGGAAAATATATATTCTTCTATTTTTTATTCTTTTATTTGTTTCAGCCATTTAACTGTGACCATGCTGGAGCACTGGCTCGAAGGGCTCTTAGTCAAACAAATTGAACCCGGGAATTTTTTGAAGCCTAGTACTTATTCTATTGGTCTCTTTTGTTGAACAACTAAGTTACGGGGACATAAACACACCAATACCAGTTGCCAAGCAGTGATGGAGGAACAAACACAACGACACACACACACATACAATGGGCTTCTTTCAGTTTCTGTCTACCAAATCCACTCACAAGGCTTTGATCTGCCCAAGGCTATAGTAGAAGACACTCGCCCAAGGTGTCACAAAGAGGGGCTGAACCTGGAACCATGTGGTCGGGAAGCTAGCTTCTTACCACACAGCCATGCTAAAAATAAAGTTTTTTTTTTTTTCCAACCATTGATGGGGCATGTATTTTTCTGGATGATGGGGGAATATGGTTGGGAAACACTGCTCTACATTTTATACAAAATTTGACTCTTTTCACTATTCTAAGTGTTACCTGTTCAGTTCCAACATATCCACAAACATAAGAATGGATCTGATGAATTACTGCATTTTCTACTTACCATATTCTATGATGCTAAGATTCACAGCTCAAGAAATCGATCTGAAACATAAAAATACGATTTAGATATATAAAAATATAATTCTTGATGTGCAGTTAAAAGGACTGTTCATTACAGTGCAATTCTTCAAAAATTCAAATATTACTCTTATAAGCTTAACTTTTGAAACATTTGGTTACAGACAAAACTAATGGTATTTTCAGAATCAGTTCCCTAAATTTTTTGGAAGACAGTGAGAGAGAAGAAAAAATAACATGATAAATAAACATTTACGGTTGGTTTGTTTTGCTGAAATAATAATGTTTTCTCCTAGAGTAACCATTCTGTTGGGAATTCTGGTCTGTTAATACATTCATTGAATATTGTTGCCAAAGTTTTATGAATTCATCAAGAAATTGAGGACACTGTCAATCTTGTGAGCTTCCCACTTGTAATCTATATTACATTGTTCAATTCCTCAATGGTTCTGCTGATCCATGCTTGTGGCGTTATTTCAGTTTATTTATCCTTTCCACAAACTCGGCACTTTGATTGTGCTCAGTGCTTTTGTTTCATATTTTCTCCCAATGTGTTTTCATTTCTTTTATGTTGGAATGACATCAACTGTTTATTTTTGCTGTTGTTGTCGTTATTATTGTTGATATCTTTATAAAATGGTTATTTTTTGTATTTTGTTTCAAATGAATTATTCTCATGATGGAATTTTTCAAACATCTTATCCTCCATCACTTTCTTGATAAGATTTACTTAAGTCATTTTTTTTCCCTTTCAATGAGAAAAAATGATTTTTATCTTTTTCCTTTTTATTCCCCTAAGGAAAAATAGCTTCTTTCGTTGCTTTTCTCTTATAATTTTCTATAACATATTTTCTTTTCTCCTGCTAAAGTTTTCAGTTAGATTTTGCTGCAAGGGTCTTACTCTATTAGGATTGATCCTGATTTCCCTTGATACTACCATGACTACCTAATGGATTAAACCTTTTACTGTGTTGATATTCAGGTTTGTTTTAAGGGACATAATTTCATGAAGGTCCTTGTACTTATATATTATTTACTTGAGATTACTTGAAATGTTTTTTTAATTTTTTTATTGGTAGCTTGGGCAACAATTCTCATGGTCTCTGTTTATTCATTTTTATTATCAACTCCTACTATCTTCATTTTTTTTTACATTAGATTTTGCCTCAGTGTTAACTCTAATTAATCTGTTGCCATAAATGCTTTGGCCTCTACGTTGTTGAATATAGAATGATGATTTATATCTATTGTGACTCAATAGTTGGTTGGTTGTTTCCATGGAGCCCTCATGTGATTTTGGGGCTCATTCAGTGATTTTATTATTTGTGTAAACTTATTTATTTGCAGCACTGCCTTGTTTTGTTGGCCTGTTGTTGCTTCTGTAGTAGTACTTCTATTGTCTTTTGAGTTCTTATTTATTGTATGCATGATTGTCTTTGCTATGTTGCAGAGGTTTATGCCTTGTGTATCTAATACAATTTGCTGTTGAGCTTCCATCAGTTTATAAGAAACTGAACATTTGATGTAGGGTCAGTTTCCTTTTCAATTTTCCATTTTTATTCTTTATATTTACACTCTCAGAGTGGTTGGCGTTAGGAAGGGCATCCAGCTGTAGAAACTTGCCAAATCAGATTGGAGCTTGGTGTAGCCATCTGGTTTCACCAGTCCTCAGTCAAATCGTCCAACCCATGCTAGCATGGAAAGCGGACGTTAAATGACGATGATGATGATATAAGTCACACTTTAGTAGACATTTGTCCTCATTTATAATAAAATCTCTGTAAATTCGTAAATGTGTCTAAGTTTAATATTTGTCATACACATGCATTTTTGCTTCCCACTGTCACATGCCTCATCTCCCCTCTCCTGGAGTTTGAGTGTTTTAGACATCGAATGATAGCATACATGCTGTACTTCTTTAAAGTACTGTGCTTTGATACATCATCTTTGCCTGATGTCAGCCTCTTGTCTTTGTTAAGAACCAACTGATTTATTTTCACTGAGACCGTATTGTTTTTCTTTTTTCTTTTTTGCTAGTTTGCTATCAAAAGATTTACGACTTGAAGCATATGAATATTATTTTAAAAGTGAGATTGTAGATAAATGATATTTTCTAAAATTTTATTGAAAGTCATTCCATCCAATGCCACAAGAAACCAGTTATAAAAGAGAAAGGCTGTGAGCAACCACTTAATATGATGGGATATTAAAAAAGAAAAGGGAAAACAAAACAATATAGATATTTAAAGAAAAGCTGCCCTAAAATTCTTAAAAGGATCAAGGCAAGATTAAATAGAACTAAGATAACATTTATATGAGAAATAGGAAAATATTGTTTAGTAAAATAGATATGCAAAGAAAGAAACTGGAAGAGCAGAAATAGCTCTTGCAGAAGATAATGATAGTAAATTGAGGAGAATTTTGAGAAAGATGAGTCACTCAGTCAGCCTGAATGGAGAGTGATTTACAACAAATGAAACTAATGGCAGAACAACGACCATGGAAGTATTTAGAGAATACAGATAAAGAAACAATATAGTGATGATGAAAGAAGGGTAGAAGTTTAACTATGAAACCAGAGGCAATAATGCAAGAAGTTTCATTTTAAACTCAATCAAAGAGAGAAAGAAAATCAACAGAGATACCATCGTAAATGTGATGATAGTTTTCCATTGATGGGACAACAAGAGGTTTATAAAGATGAAGAATACATTTGGAAGAAAATACTGGTTTCAAATATTGGTACAAGGCCAAGATTTCAGGGGTAGGAATAAGTCAATTACATTGACCTCAACGCTCAACTGGTACCAATTTTATTGACTCCAAATCAATAAAAGGAAAAGTCAGCCTCGAAGAATTTGAATTCAGAATGTAAAAACACATGAAATGCTACTAAACTTTTTGCCTGGAATGCAAATGATTCTGTCTTATTTGGAGGTTAATATTGGTAAGCTCAGTATGGAGAACCAATCTTCAGTTATTGATTTGGTAGTAGTAGTAGTAGTAGTAGTAGTGATGGTGGTGGCGGTGGCAGTGGTGGTGATAGTAGTGGTGGTGGTGGTGGTGGTGGTGGTGGTGGTAATAGTAGTAGTAGTAGTAGTAGTGGTGGGGAATGCACTGTAACTGTGCATTGCTGCATTCCTGATTTGTTGATGACCCTCAACTACTCTAGGCAGGTAACACCTTTGCACTGCTCAGGTGAGAACCCTCCAACACCTGGATCTGTTACGATAGTTGTTAGAAGTGAGGAAAATAGTACAACTCCTACCCCAACCTCATTTTCAAGCTTTTTATGACATGCAGAGGAAACATTGGGTTGGTTCTTTGACATACTGGTCCCTACACAGAACATAGAACGATAATATCAAATCCATTTAGCAACAGATCTAAGGCTAGAAGTATACACTCTGTCTCTGCTACTGCACATTTTCTTTGGTAAAGGTTCTTAAGGGCCATCATCATCATTGTTATTAGCATTGACAATAACAGCATCTTCAGCAACAGCAACATTGTCATTAACAGTATTTTACATCCATTTTTCCATGCTGACATGGGTTGGACAGTCTTTATGTCTAACATTTCATAACTGGAGGTCCTTTCTTTCACCAATACACATAATATAACTTGCTAAGAACTTAAACACTATATGAGATGGTATCAAAAAGTTCCCAGACGAGTAATGTTTAACAAAAAATAACTTATTTACTTAAGTTTTAACATCATCTCCATCGAAGTAGTCTCTTTGCACAGCAATATACAAGTTCTGGTGTTCCTGCCACTTTTGGAATCCAGTCTCAAAGTTGTTTTCTTTGAGTGAGTCAAGGACCTTCTGCGACTGACTCTTGATCTTGACAACAATGTTAAACCGGTGACATTTGAGCTGCATTTTCCTCTTAAGGAAGAAATGGAAGGCTGCAGCTGCTAAATCTGGTAAATAGGGCAGGTGTGGAAATGATACCGTGTTGTTTTTGGCAAGAAAGTGATGAGTGAGGACAGCTCAGTGACAGGATGCATTATCATTGTGAAGAATCCAATTCTTTGTGGTCCACAGATCCAGTTGCTGTCACCGAATGTCCTCCCTCAAATGCTTCAAAACATCATTGATTGTCTTCCAATGATCTTCATGCTCAAGCTGATGAATTGTCTCCACATTTCTGGAGGTGGCACTCATAGCAGATCTTCCAGATCACTCATCATCTTCCAGGGACGTTCTTCCACTTTTCAAGCACCCATGTCACTCAAAACACTGCATACAACCCACTGCCTTGTTGCTGAAGCATGCTCAATGTCTCTATAGCAGACTTCCCAAGTTTAATGCAAAATTTCACATTGGCTCTTTCTTCCAACTTCCCTGTCCATGATAAAAATCACAAACTACAGCATACATGATCACAAAAACACAAATTTCACAATTTGCAAAATAAACACAACAATGTCACTCAACACACTGCCTCATGAAAGCCACTGCTAGCTCTCACTGCACACAATCATGTGCTGCCATCTGTTGCTGTACTACATAACTAGACCAGGGAATCTTTTGTTATCACCCTGTACAAGAAAGATGGGAGCTTTGAACACTTGCATTTATTCTCAGTTGTCCTAAATATTAAAATTACAGCTTCTATGCCTCTAAAGAAATATCCACAATGAAATGCATGTTTTCCAAATCATTTGCTAGGGGCCTGAAGTCATAAACATTCAGTTTGTATATCAATATATAACATCTGGAAACTTGTACAAATACCTTTTCCACAAAAACCACTGATTTGTAGAAATTATTTGCATTCATTGTCTTCGATGAAGCAGATAGTCAGAAATTCTCAGAAGAAGTAAGAAAAAAACATTTCTTAAAAGAATCTAGGTAAACGTTTATAATATGCAAATATGATTCATTGAAGCTGAAGATTTTTTTTTTGTCTTCCCTGAAATTTGCAACAATGACATTTTGCACAGACATTTATTTATTTTGAGATTAAAAAAATAGTAGTAGTAAATAAATACATAAATAAAAGCATCACATATTAATACACACACACACATACATATTATACCAACACAAGCAACAATGTAGAGAGCTAGGTTGATAGAAAGATGAATACACACATCTATTACACAGCAACCCACAAAACCTTTTTAACCATCCATTAATTTTTTTAATTTTTTTGTAATTAGATATGTTTTCTATTCTTTTCAGATACATATCTAAATTTCATTAACTGTAACTTTAATTCAACAAAGCACAAAAACCGAAAAATCATTAAAAAATGATGCCGATAAATTTACAAGTAGGGGAAGTCATCAACTTGTATCAATGACTAAAAACCAATCAAGAATAGCTCAATAGTCCAGTATTGACCAGCAAATAGTAATTAGCATAGTTAAGAGATTGATTGAAGAAGACTATTGGTTTCAGAATTTGGCACAAGGCCAGTAAGTTCAAGGGAGCAGGTAAGCTGATTACATTAACACCATTGGTTAACTGGTACTTATTTTATTGACCCTGAAATGTTGAGAGGCAAAGCAGACCTCGGCAGGATTTGAACTAAGAATGTAAAGACAGACAAACTGCCCAATGTCTTATTGACTCTGCCAGCTCATGGCTCCTTATTGAAGAAGAATATTGCCAAGTGAAGAAGAGATCTAGGGGACTGCAGAAAAGTTTTGAGGGATCAAAAGTGGGCAGTTAAGGGGGTAGTTTTTAGACATTGACTTGTAACAGAATCTTCTTTTGTCTTTTACTTGTTTCCGTCATTAGACTGTGGCCATGCGGGAGCACCATCTTGAAGAATTTTAATTGAATGAATTAACACCTGTATAACCCCAGTACTTACGTTTTCTGTTTTTTAAGCCTGGTGATTATTTTATCAGCCTCTTTTGCTAACCTGCTAAGTTATGGGGACATAGCTACACTGGCACTGGTTGTCATGTGAAGAAACACACACACACACACACACACATATATATGTATCTATCTATTACAGGCTTCCTTCAGTTTCCATCTACCAAATCCACTCTCAAGGCTTTGTTCAGCTTGAAGCTATAGTAGAAGACACTTGCACAAGGTGCCACACAATGGAATTTAACCCAGTATTATGCAGTTGAGAAGTATGCTTCTTACCACAGTAACACTGTGCCTACATACATACATACATACATACATACATACATAGATACATACATACATATATATATATATATATATATATATACACCATCATCATCATCATTTAACATCTGCTGTCCATGCTGGCATGGACTGGATGGTTTGACTACACTGTCATGCTGGAATGCTGCACCAGGCTCCAGCCTGATTTTGCTTGGCTTGATGGGTCTTCTTCTCAAGCACGGTATAATGCCAAACGTCTTGGTCATATATTTATATGTATGTATATGTATATGTATATACATATACAGGGTGTCCACAAAGTCTGGCTACATGGAGTAAATAAAATCAGAACATAAACAATTAAATATAAGAAATAATTATTTCTTAAAGTATGTGTTAATCCCCATGTACCCAGTCTTTGTGGACACCCAGTGTATATATATATATATGTGTGTGTGTGTGTGTGTGTGTGTGTGTGTGTGTATGTATGTACATATGTATGTATGTATATGTGTATATGTGTATATAAGTATATATATATATATATATATATATATATATATATATATATATATATATATATATATATATATATATATATATACAATGGGCTTCTTTCAGTTTACATCTACCAAATCCATACACAAGGCTTTGGTCAACCCAATGCTACAGTAAGTAGAAGGCACTTGCCCAAGGTGCCATTCAGTGGAAATGAACCTGGTAACTTGTGGTTAGGAAGCAAGCTTCTTACCACACAGCCACACCTGTGCCTATGTTATATAACTCTTTCCCAATCAACAACTTCACACTGGTAATTCTTCTTTCCATGTTGCAAGAATTTTTTTCCTGCCTTCATTGAAACATGCAGAAGATGTAGATTTTGACAGAATTCATTCAAAACAGAAACAGAAGAACAGAAGAGACCATGGTTTGCCTTCATTGGCTGGATTATTCCTCCCAGCTAATGTCTTCACATCGTGCCAAACTCACTTTTGAATTGGAGGGAATCCAAAGAAATGGTGTGGAATAATTACTTTCCTAATAAGACATGAAGTCAGTCATTTATGTCTGGAAATTAATGGAGAGCCTAACACCAAACCTTGGCATTGAAAACCATTCTTGAGAAATTAGTTCAGATCAGGAATACAAATAAATGAGAGAGGAAACAATGGATAAAGATATAGACTTATAATAAAAATGGAAAAGTAAAAATAACAATGAAAATTACCAATAAAAATTTAAATAAATATAAAAAATAAAAATAAAATATATGATTAAAATATAAATCAAATAAAAGATTAGAGTTAAAATTAAATTAAAAAATAAAAATTGGAATGAAAATAAGAATTAAAGTTAAAAATTAAGATAGAATGAAATAAAAATTAAAACCAAAATAAATTTTAAATAGAATAAAATAAAAATAAAAATAAGATTAGAATCAAAGTTATATCAAAAATAAAAATTAAAATCAAAAATGAAAATAAAATACTAAAAATTAAAATAAAATAAAAATAAAATTAAAATATAATAAAATATAATAAAATAATTAAAATTAAAATTAGAAATAAGATAAAAATAAAATAGAATAAAAATAAAAAAATAGAATTAAAATAAAAATAGAAAATGAAAATTGTCATTATCAACATCATTAACATCAATGCTACATCCACCCTTATCATCATTGCTGTTGTCATCACCATTGTTGTTGCTGGCGGTGATGTTGTCATCATCATTGTCATCGTCATCATCATCATCAATGAGATGACAAATGTTATTTTTGTTTCCATTCTCTTTGAAGTGCCTTTCATCATCATTTTCATTGTTGTT
>NC_069001.1:23933525-23934602 GCF_001194135.2 Octopus bimaculoides | reverse complement strand
GGTGGGGGGGCGGGGGTAGTAGGGATTCACATGGCAGAGGTCATGTGACATGATCAGGATACAGAGGAAGTTGGGAGTTAAGGGTGCACAGGTCAAATAGTTTAAATATGTATTATGTTTGTGTATGTGTATGTAGGTAAGTGTATGTGTATGTTGCATGTGTGTGTGTGTGTGTGTATGAGTGTGTGTGTGTGTGTGTATGTGACATATATGTGTGTGAATGTTGCATATATGTGTGTAAGTGTATGTCTGTTACATTTATTTGTGCGTAAATGTATGTGTATGTGTAAGTGCATGCATCTGTTACATCATGGAGCGGGGTTGGCTCTGTGGTAAGAAGCTTGATTCAGCCAACAATGTTCTTGGTTCAGTCCCACTGTATGGCACTTTAGGCAAGTGTCCTCTACAATAGCCTCAGGCCAGCCAAATCCCTGTGAGTGAATTTGGTAGATGGAAACCGAAAGAAGCCTTTCATATGTGAAATCCCAGGTTTGATTATTTAATTACAAGCCCTTCAAGTCTGTGTCCCAGCATGGCCACAGTTAAATAAATGACTGAAACAAGTAAAAAGTAAAAGAAGTATATATATATATATATATATGTAATATACAACGAGGCAGTATTGATACGGAAAAGTCATATTTATCCCCGCTTAAACATGGGTGTTCTGTCGGAACAAACTATACTGAAGCAGACACCACGAGAAAAACTCTCATATTGGCTTTTGGTACAAAATGCACTTTTGCTTACGTCACTGGTAGGGAGAGGAGACAGAGCAGAGACCACCAGATCACATGACTCTGATTTTGTTTGGTCCTGTCAATGGCAATTCCAATATAAACAAGATTCTTTTATTCTTTTACTTGTTTCAATCATTTGACTGCAGCCATACTGGAGCACCACCTTAAGGGGTTTTAGTTAAATAAATAGACTTATTCTTTGTAAGTCGGGTTTATTTGTTGTAAGCCCGGTACTTATTCTATTAGTCTCTTTTTGCCGAACCACTAAGTTATGGGGATGTAAACACACCAACACCAGTTGTCAAACAATGGCAGGGGGGACTAACACAGACACACA
>NC_069001.1:23920176-23933515 GCF_001194135.2 Octopus bimaculoides | reverse complement strand
CAGACTGGAGCCTGGTGTTGCCATCCGGTTTCACCAGTCCTCAGTCAAATCGTCCAACCCATGCTAGCATGGAAAGCGGACGTTAAACGATGATGATGATGATGATGATATATACGATGGGCTTGTTTCAGTCAATTTTCGCCTACCAAATCCACTCACAAAGCTTTGGTTGGCCTGAGGCTGTAGTTGAAGACACTTGCCCAAGGTGCCACACAGTGGGACTGAATCTGCAACCATGTGGTTGGGAAGCAATCTTCTTACCACACAGCCATACCTGCTCCTGTATAAAAAGGATTATTTTGCACCAAAAACTAATATGAGAGATTCTCTTATGGTACACCTGCAGTACATTTTGTTCCAACAGAACATCCATGATTAAATGGGGTTAGATATATGTAAGTTTTTGTGAGTGCACACATACACACACACAGAGGTATCATTACTATCATTACTATCATCATCATCATCATCATATTTACACCAGTTTTTCTAGACAGCTAAGTGAAAGTGTCAGCTATAGATCAACCTCACTCTCTTCTCTTTTATTTATTATTTAGTTTGTTTTTTTTTTGCTACATCCTCAGAAACCAGATTTATACAAAATCTTATATAAAATGCCTGGATTAATCCCCGTCCCTCCACCTTCCTCTCTGCCGATGAATATTATTTTTGTTTCTTTTGCTGCAAATGTTTAAGACGTGTACTCCATTTTCTTGACATTTGGGTGCAGTCCTATTATAGCAGTTGATGCTTCTATTCTGCTGCGCAGCTGAACTTCGTCTATTTCATCAGATATGAGTACCCTAGCATCTACGAAGTCCACATCTGTGATGGTTACTGCTGGTACTCTCCACAATTCTTACCAGTTGATAGTGAAATCAAGGTCTTCATTGCTATTGTCTATAGCCTTTCGCATTGCATAATTGAAATAAATTGCCAACAGGTAGGAAGCAAGCATATCTCCTTGTGACACCCCAGCAAGTATTTGAAAGAATTTCATTTCTCAGTCAGATGACAACACAATGGATGCTACACAAGGATGTTACAAATGGCCCTAAATGTGAAATGGCAGCAACATATGATAAAAGCACGCCTTTACTGGAAGCTACTGAAAGTTAACGAGATAAGGCAAAGACAGCTGTGACTATCTGGTCACGGTGTATGCCACTCTGAACTAGAAGCATCCGAGTTAGTCTTGAGGAACCGACTTCATGGAGATGTAAGAAGAGGAAAACATTGTCATAGTTACATCAACAACTTGATGGAAGGCATTGGCCTGGAATATATCCAGGAATTCGAGGCAGTAATGATGGACTGAGAAGTGTGGACGGTGGAATTTATTGTTGTGGCTTGGGTTGGAACCCAGCCATGATGATGATGATGATGATGATGATGATGATAACAGCATCAACAATAATAATAATAACGATTAAGACTTTAAATCAGATGCATTAATCTTATTAGTATTCTGATAGACTTCCTAAATATCAAGGGCACTATCCCTTTCTCAGGACTCCATCCTTTAACCCTTTAGCATTTAAACCAGCCATAACCAGCCCAAATATTCTTCTTGTCTTGTGTTCAAACTGACTAGATCCAGCCTGTCACACCTACCCTACAATGTCATTCTAAAAATAAACAAGGACATCATCAAAATCTTGGAGCTGTGAGATAATGCATCATTAATTCAAAACAACGTAAGTCGAAAAGTATCATATTTGACAAAATGCTCTGAATACTAAAGAATTACACAATTGATCTTCAAAATATGATGTGTTTCTGATGAGAAACGTTGCTATAAACCAAAAATATTTATCATTTTCATTCATGAAGAACTTATCCATTTCCTAAAATATCCCAG
Source organism: Octopus bimaculoides (assembly GCF_001194135.2). NCBI lineage: Eukaryota > Metazoa > Mollusca > Cephalopoda > Octopoda > Octopodidae > Octopus > Octopus bimaculoides. The sequence goes on along the minus strand of NC_069001.1, from coordinate 23,931,654 downwards.
ACTCAATAACGTAGAAATTACTTTTCACTGATTAGAAACAGTGAATTGTAATTACCCACATTCCAACTGAGTGACATCAACTAAAACACAAAAAAAAAATATGAACAAGTAATTGAGAGAATCTCTCTCTCTCTCTCTCTCTCTCTCTCTCTCTCTCTCTCTCTCTATCTATCTATCTCTCTCTCTATCTGGTTATTAGAAATAGCAGCAAAATCTCTCGCGAAACATAACTAGCAATCTTAAAAATAGAAACATCACATTGGATTATGTTGTATGGATCACATACATATTTTTGAAAATAAGATCAGATGGCTATGGGTAGATTGTCTTTGTTTTAGATCTATATGATCAAGCTGTAATCAATGTATGTATATCATAGATGCAATACCTTACTCTTTGCTCCTAAATCCTCAAGTGCTGTCGGCACAACAGGTAACAAGCCTTCTCCAAACATCCTGATCATTCACATTTCTATTAGTTCCACTTGAACCAACTCTCATTCCTATTATGTCATCCTGGAATGTATTGCATCACATTTTCTTTGGTCTTCTACTCAAACTTCCGGAATCCACTGCATGTCTCTCCTGCAGTAATCAAAGCAAGCACATGGGCAGCAAACAGCATCTACTGCTTAGTCACCATGTCCTGCAGACTTCTCATGCCAGCTCTTCTCTTCACCTCTTCATTGCTCACTACTTGCAATATATCGAAATATCATAACTTATTGCCCACTCTGCAAAAATTTCTCAATTACATACTCTGGTTAATTGCATACTCCGGTTAGGTGCAAAGGAATTTCAATTACAACAGCCAGGTAATTAAAAGGTATTGGGTGTATGTATATTAATAATAGCCAACAACTAAAAGCTAAAAACTAAAATGGATTTTGTAGGGGAGAAAGAGGCACAGGTCATAGACCTGTATGCAGCATATTATTGGCTTACATACAGACAAACCTAAAGGAAATAAACGACAAAGTCGATGCCAGAGAGGTTGAAACACAAAGATTATCAAACATAGATGCCATTGATGTAATGCACCAGACTACCCTTAGACTTTCAGATAATGTCTGTGTACCTACATTCAGCAACATATAAGCAGGAACAGCTAGTTACCCATAATACAAATACATACATACATACATACATATATATATATATACATACACACATACATATATATATATATATATATATATATAGTCACACACATACAGATATATGTCAGTATGTGTGTGCGTGTATATGTGTTTACAGTCACATGTTAAATGATGATGATGATATATATATATATACATACATATATATATATGCATGTGTGTGTGTATTGTGTCATATATATGTATGTATGTATAGATATATATGTGTGTCTATATGTATACATATACTCATAGCATATACTTAAATATACATAAATAAGGCACACCACACACACACACTCTCTCTCTCTCACACACACACTCACGCACACACACACACACACACACACACACACACAATGACACAATGTACAGAAGCAGTTCAAAGGGGGAAGATGAGTGAGAGATGAATAAGTGCAGAGGCTGAATCTTTAATTCATTATCTCTTTGTCTCCGTCTCATCAAAGACTTTCTTTATCTTAACCATTTCCAACGCTTCCAAACTGACTTTACTCAGAGTCCATCCCTTTATTGCTTCCAGCAACAAATGAACAGAAACAAGATTTATCTGCCTTAGTTGTTGTTGCTATTGCTACTACTACAACTCCTACTCTTACTATTACTACCATTATTATTATTATTATTATTATTATTATTATTATTATCATTTTATGGCAAATCAATCCTGATTAAGCAAACCTATGATCAAAGAATTCCTGTCGTGACAGTTCCAACTTTTTACTCGGTGCACCAACAAACCACATTATTCAATGTGTCCTTTTCTAAGATGCTCACAGTGATTCGAAGGGGATTTAGCTGCTGTTTCTAATATGCTGAACAGCAAACATTAGAGGGTTTCTTGTTGGATGGATCTATCCTAGTAATCAAGTTTTGTAATCATGGCTGTGTAATTAAGTTCACATTACAGCTCTGTAGTTCTGGGTTCAATCTCACTATACTCCTCATTCAGTACCTGGTACCTTATCAGTATCTGGTACCTTATCTTTAGTTTGACCAGTAATCCCTTTTGATAGCAAAAAACTAAGCAGAAGCATATTACCACTATCACTACTACCACCAGCACCATCATCATTCTCATCATCTATATATTATGTCTGTTTTTCAGGCTGGCTTGGGTTGGATGAGTCTAGTAACTCATCACTTCTGCCCTGTGTCATTCTTGGCCATCTTCCATTGAATCCATCCACACGAATCTCTTCCTGGCACTGCTTCAATCACTTGTAAACATTATTGGTATACTTTCAAAGCGAGCTAGCAGAAACGTTAGCACGCCGGGCGAAATGCTTAGCGGTATTTTGTCTGCCGCTACGTTCAGAGTTCAAATTCCGCCGAGGTCGACTTTGCCTTTCATCCTTTCGGGGTCGATTAAATAAGTACCAGTTACGCACTGGGGTCGATATAATCGACTTAATCTGTTTGTCTGTCCTTGTTTGTCCCCTCTGTGTATAACCCCTTGTGGGCAGTAAAGAAATAGGTATACTTTCAAAGCCATCACTCTTGCATCCTACAACTGCTTCCTCTTACCCATTTTTTTTTTTTTTTTCATTCCTTCAGCTCTGCTCATCATTCATGCAGTGTAATATTATACATCCTGTGACTCAGTTTTACCTTGTTTCTTTCCAATCCTGTCAAATCTTCTCCATCCAGCGCTCACATCTCACTGCTATGCAGCATCACAGTTCGTACACTTGCATTGTACAATCTGGCCTTTGCTCACTGAGGGAATCTTTCTGTTGTCAGTAGAGATAGTTGCTCCTTGACCTTTTCTGACCAGTACACTAACCCTCACTTCTTGTTAGAACACCTAGGAGACTGAATCAATCAGGTATCTTTAATGAGCCTCCTGAGCAGTGTAAGGAATTTAACAGTACCTTGATGACTCCTTACTTCAGTACATTTACTAAAGTCAGCGTTTTATTTACTGCCAGTTGGATTCAATACTCCTCTTGCATCCTCATAGATCATACAGGGAACATCATCATCAATTAACGTCTGTTTTCCATGCTGGCATGGCTTAGACATTTTGACCGAAGCTGACCAGCTGAAGGGCTGTTCAGGCTCCATGTCTGTTTTGGCAAGATCTCTTTGGTTGGGTACCTTCCCTAATACGAACCACTTTACAAAGTGTACCAGGTGCTTTTATGCAGCACTGGCACAAGTGCCCTTTATGTGGGACCAGCACTTACGAGCCCACAACATTAGGGATGCTCAGCTGAAGAGGGTTGCAAGAAACGAGTCTGGACAAAAGTGCAACCATGCTTTTATTTAGCTTGGCATGTCTTTTCAAGCACAGCACACCACCTGGAATTTTGGTCCCCTGTCGTCCCCTCAGTAAGTCCAAATACTGTATGGAATTTCTATCTACACCTTCTTTTGCATTCTGAGCAAGGCCACTTGTCTGATACTCTCAGTGTTGTTTTCCTTCTTTCTTCCAAACAATACTCAAGGAATTCTGCCACAAATAAATACTTTCTGAAGCCATAACTTATACCAATTTTACTCTCAGTTCTCTTGTTTTTACCTTTTTTTCACATGCACAGACATACATATGTATATATATGTATGTATGCATGTGCATGTAAAAATAAAGTTTTATATACACGCTTTTTACATGTATGTATGTATGCATGCATGTGTGTATGCATGTATGCATGTGTGTATGTATGTACATATGCTTGTATGTATGGATGCATTTTATGTGCATATACATCTATGTATGTACATTTGTAAGCATGTATGTATGTATGTATGCATGTATGTATGTATGCATGCATGCATGTGTGTATGTGTGCATGTGTGTATGTATGCATGCATGTGTGCATGTATGTACATATGCTTGTATGCATGGATGCATTTTATGTGCATATACATGTATGTATGTACATATGTATGCATGTATGCATGCATGTATGTATGTATGTGTGTATGTATGTATGCATGTATCAATCCCTTGTAAATTGTGATACAGCTATTGTTCACAAGAGGACATATGCAACCTGAGGAAAGGTGTGTGTTTCAGTTGGAGGATTGAAAAGTCATGTCAAAAGGATTCATACTGTGGCACCTGTTCCCTTTGCCAGTAAGCACCGCTATGCATAATGCAATAGAATGCACAAATCTTTGGCCGAGCTCAAGAGTCATACATGCATCAACAATGATTTGTTTCAATGATCTTTTCTAGAAATGGCTTCGCTTGTATACAAGAAAGCAGCTACTATGTATGTATGGCTGCATGTACTTATGGGTACATTTTATGTGTGCGTGTGTGTGTGTGCACATATATATGTATCTAGGTATGTATGTATTTATGTGTGCATGCATGCATGTGTGTGTGTGTGTGTGTGTGTGTGTGTGACAGTTATCTTTTACTTGTTTCAGTCACTGGACCGTGGCCATTCTGCAACACTGTCTTGAAAGGTTTAGTTAAACTTACTTTTTTGTTTATTTAAAGTTTAGTATTTATTCTATCAACGCTCTTGTTGAACTGCGAGATTACAAGTGCAATGGTCCAGTGACTGACCCTTCATAAACATCTTTGCAGTAACCCTATTGTTTACAAGACACAATATAAAAATAGATAAAAAAAAAAGAATTATATTACTTGTGTATTATTATCCATTTTGACAAAATATCAGAATTAGAATAGAAATGCCAATCATTCATGTTTAAAGCTTTGAATTATGAATATTGTTCAGACTTAATTCTGGAACAGTACCAGACCAAACATCCAGTAAGCATGGAACTGGGTGTGACCTTGATTTCTGGCTTTTTGCAGTTTTCTGGAGACGTCTTGAATATATACTTAGAATATAAAATAAACTATGAAATGTAAAGAACTAAAATGTTTTTAACAGATTCAGATTAATATAACTCTAAAGCAGGGTCTGTCTGATATTTAATTAAACATTAATCTGCTTAAAATTCTTAAAAAGTACCATACTGTACCATGGGAAGAAAAGTAAAGAACATCATTTTATTTAACAAATACAGATACATGGTGAGATGTGACTGTGTAGTAAGAAGCTTGCTTCCCAACCACATGGGTCTCAGTTCAGTCCCATTGCATGGCACCTCAGGTAAGTGTCTTCTCTTATGGGCCTCGAGCTGACTAAAGCTTCGTAAGTGGATTTCTTAGATGGAAACTGAAAGAAGTCCATCATGTGTGTGTGTGTGTGTGTGTGTGTACTTGGAAGTCTTTGTATCTTGTTTGTCCCCTACCACTGCTTGGCAACTGGCCTTGGTTTGTTTACATCCCCATAACTTAGCAGTTCAGCAAAAGAGACCAATAAAATAAATACCAGGCTTAAAAAAAAAGTCAGAGATTGACTCATTCAACTAAAAAATCTTTCAATGGGGTGCCCCTGCATGGCCACAGTCTAGTGACTGAAACAAATAAAACACAAAAGATAATAAACAATTTAATACAATTCGAAAGCAGATCTTGTTTACTTTTTTTTATCAATCCAATAAAATGAACAAAAAGAACAAAATGATTTTTAACACATTTTATACAAATTAACCAACTTCAAAAACAGGATCTGTTTATTCAATACAGGGAATAGTATGTTGAACAATATTGCAAAGCATTCTTAGATTTCTGAAAATTCCAGATTTCCGGAAACCAAATAAAACGTCCAATATTGTATTTTACTATTTCTATATTGTTCATCATTACCTTTATGCTTAACACTTGTTAAAAATGTTTCCAGTTCCACAATCAATCCCTCATAAAAGTCCCTTAAGAAAATTGTGATTTTCCCTATATATCACACATGAATACAAAATTTATTTTCATTTGTTAAAATACCTTAAGACACTTTGATCAAGTAGACTGTTAACATAACATTAGTGATGCATAATCTTATTAACAAAGATTCTTCCTAATTATCCTTCTAATCAGATATTCTAAATCTCTTTAAAAGAGAAGAAATACTAAAAGCAGAATCTTTTATTATCATTCGGTATGTCATATAATTTCCCTTTAGAAATATTCAAATGAATTGGCTCTATATTTGTAGCTGCATTACTTAAGATTCATTCTTCAAATGATATCAATGTAAACAAAGACACAATAACCAAATTTATCTCTGGAATTCAACATGAAGATGTTTTAAGAAGACATTAGACATATTATTGCATTGAGCACCTTAATTATGTATCTTATATACATACTAAATGTAGAACAATTCTTTAACTGCATCCATATTTGTCAAGTGTCATTTCTATGGTGGTCTTCAAACTCATTATTTTAATTGAACTATTGAGAATATAGCTGCATTCTAAGACGGAATAAAATTTGATCGTTATATATATTGGTTCTTATTATTCCCATCTTCTCTGGAATTGTGTAAACAATTAAAATTATTTTCTTTGTTATTTCAGTTTATTGTGTAGTATTCAATTTGATTTCTGTATATGTGCCATAGTTGTGTACGTATATACCAATACTTCACTTAAAGTGTTACTGTACATTTATGTGTGTATGTATGTATGTATGTATATAAATTCATATATATATATATATAGCTGTAGAAACACTGCCAAATCAGATTGGAGCCTGGTGTAGCCATCTGGTTTCACCAGTCCTCAGTCAAATCGTCCAACCCATGCTAGCATGGAAAGCGGACGTTAAACGACGACGACAATACGTACAGACATATATATATATATATATACCGCCTGACTGGCCTTGTAGGGTTTTCGAGCGAGATCGTTGCCAGTGCCCCTGGACTGGCTCTTGTGCGGGTGGCACATAAAAGACACCATTTCTAGCGTGGCCGTTTTCGTGCGGGTGACACGTAAAAGCACCCACTACACTCTCTGAGTGGTTGGCGTTAGGAAGGGCATCCAGCTGTAGAAACTCTGCTAAATTAGATTGGAGCCTGGTGTAGCCATCCGGTTTCACCAGACCTCAGTCAAATCGTCCAACCCATGCTAGCATGGAAGGCGGACGTTAAACGATGATGATGATGATGATGATATATATATATAGGTAGACATTTATATTCACATATTTTTATATATATTGATCTGTGTATCGTAATTAATGTAAATACATAGCAAAAAACCAATTTACTGTAGTATTTGTCCAGAAATAACGTCTCTTATGGACTAGCTGTATTTAGAAACATTGTATAATATTGGTGGAAGATGAAAATCATCCTAGCAGCAGTGGCTGGTTAGAATGCTAGATGCATTTCTGCCTCATTGGCTGTTGTCAATAGCATTTACTGGCAGCTGACTACATCTGAAGCTGAAGTCTGTCACTGCCGATACAGGAAAATTAATATTTATCTTTATCTTTTATCTTTTACTTGTTTCAGTCATTAGATTGCGACCATGCTGGGGCACCACCTTCAAAAACTGTTAGTTGAATGAATCTCCATAGTACTTTTTTTTAAGCCCAGTTCTTATTATATTGGACTCTATTGCCAAACTGCTAAGTTACAGGGATATAAAGACACCAACACCAGTGGTCAAGTAATGGTGGGGAACAAACACACACACATATATATATGATGGCTTTCTTCCAGTTTACATCTACCAAATCCGCTCGCAAAACTTTGGTCAGCCCAAGGTTATAGTAGAAGACACTTGCCCAGGATACCATGCAATGGGACTGAACTCAGATTCATGGAATTAAGAGACAAGCTTTTTACCACAGAGCTGTCAGGCCTGTCCCTTATATATATATGTGTGTGTGTGTGTGTGTGTGTGTGTGTATACACATCATCATCATCATCATCATTTAACGTCCGCTTTCCATGCTGGCATGGGTTGGACAGTTTGACTGAGGACTGGTGAGCCAGAGGCTGCATCAGGTTCAATCTGGTCTGGCAAAGTTTCTACAGCTGGATGCCCTTCCTAACGCAAACCACTCTAAGAGTGTAGTGGGTGTTTTTTACGTGTCACTGGCATGAGTGCCAGTCAGACAGTGATCACGCTCACGCCCAAAAGGTGTTTTTACATGCTACCTGCACGGGAGCCAGTCCAGCAGCACTGGCAACGACCACGCTTGAATGTTGTTTTTTTATGAGCTACCGGCACATGTGCCGGTAAGGCAATGCTGGCTACGATCATGCTCAATATGCCATGCTAGGCACTGTATATATATATATTTTCTGTAAATATATATCTTATATATTTTCTGTAAATATATATCTTATATATCTGTATATATATCTTATATTCAAAACATTCGAGTGGGGTTGTTGCCAGCGCTGCTGGACTGACTCCTGTGGACGTGGCACATAAAAAACACCATTTCAGCATGGCTGTTGCCAGTACCACCAGACTGGCCCTTGTGCCAGTGGCATGTAAAGCACCCACTAGGAAGGGCATCCAGCTGTAGTAACTCTGCCAGATCAGATTGTAGCCTGGTGTAGCCATCTGGTTCACCAGTCCTTAGTCAAATCGTCCAACCCATGCTGGCATGGAAAGCAGATGTTAAACGATGATGATGACGATGATGATTCAATGTAATGAAAATAACAAAGTCAAAACAAATCAAGGCATACAAAGCTGTGTTTGAAAGCATGCAATTGATTGCTGAATAATGATAATCCAAACCTCAAGATAAATACTCACTAACGAAATTAGCATGCAGTTGCATAATAATAATAATAATAATAATAATCCTTTCTACTATAGGCACAAGGCCTGGAGTTTGTGGGGAGCAGGGTAGTCAATCGCATTGACTCCAATATTTTTGTGGTACTTAACTTATCAACCCCGTAAGGATGGAAGGCAAAGTTGATCTCAACGAAATTTGAACTAGGAATGTAAAGACAAATAAACTGCAGCTAAGCATCTTGCCCAGCATGCTACTGATTCTGACAGCTCACCACCTGAATAATAATCAGGCAAACAACAACAACAACAACAACAATCACAACAACAACAGCAACCTCAATAGCAACAACAATACAAAATCAACAAATGAAGCCAAGGAACTGATTGAACATAGAACTGATTTTTATAATTCCATGTTCATAATTCCATCCCTTACATCATTCGGAAATAATTATTCTTAATGTTAAGGAATTTCTTCTTATCATATATGTAATTTCAAATGATTAAAAATCTATTTTGGTTGTACTATATTAAATCTGTTAGCTTGTGCTCGGTTATATATTCTCTACACACACATGGAGCCCTTCAGATATTTTCCAATATCAATATATTAAATTGCCAGACTAACAAATTATTGTTACATCAAAACTATATTCACTAAAAGTTGTTCATTTTGCAAGATTGTAGTTATTGTATATTGATTTGAGTATTATGCAGTCTCGAATATAATGCTACCCCTACATTTTGTAGCTTAAAATCTGTAATATACTTTATTTGAACAAAGCTTTGTGAGTGGATTTGGAGACAAAAACTGAAAGAAACATGTCACACACACATACAAACTGCTTTCCATGCTGGCATGGGTTGGACGATTTGACTGAAGTCTGGAGAACCAGTGGTTGCACCAGGCTCCAATCTGATCTGGTAATGTTTCTACAGCTGGATGCCCTTCCTAACACCAACCACTCCAAGAATGTAGTCGGTGCTTTTTATGTCTCACTGGCACAGAAGCCAGTTAGGTGGGTCTGGTATCAATCACGTTTGAATAGTGCTTTTTACGTGCCAACAGCACAGGGGCCAGTCAGTGGGTACTGGCATCAGCCATGTTTGGATGGTACTTTTCATGTGCCACTAGCATGGGAGCCAGTCAGGGATCATTGGCCACAGCTACAATATGATTTTACTTGACTCGACAAGTCTTCTCGAGCATATCATATCACCCCGACGCATCAGGGGTTCTCTTAAATGGGCTGGACATGCATGGCTGCAATCTCACTTTAGTTGCTGAGTCTTCTAAATCACAGCATATCTCCAAAGGTCTCGGTCTCTTGTCATTGCCTCTGTGAGGCCCACTGTTCGAAGGTCATGCTTCACCTCTTCATCCCATGTCTTCCTGGGTCTACCTCTTCCACAGGTTCCTTCCACAGTTAGAGTGTGGCACTTCCTCACACAGCTGTCTTCATCCATACATGACACATGACCATACCAGCACAGCCATCTCTGTTGCACACCACATTTGATGCTTCTTATACCCAACTTTTCTCTCAGGGTGCTCACACTCTGTCGTGTATGCACACTGACATTACACATCCAGTGGATCATACCAGCTTCATTTCTTTCAAGCCTATGCATGTCCTCAGTAGTCATGGCCCATGTTTCACTGCCATGTAGCATGGCAGTTCGTACACATGCGTCATACAGTCTATCTTTCATCCTGAGTGAGAGGCCCTTAGTTGCTAGCAGAGGTAGGAGCTCCGTGAACTTTGCCCAGGTTATTCTTATTCTAGCCGCTACACTCTCAGAGTAACCACCCCCAATACACACAGAGAGAGAGAGAGAGAGAGAGAGTGAAGAAAGAGGCAGATAGTGAGGTAAATAAATACAATAGGGCTTGACATCTGATGAAGGAACCCAAACTTATTGTAATATGTCTATGTGACTAATTAAGACATCTTTGTACATTCCATCTGCTAATTATGAACATTGTGATTATTGTGTAATTTTGAACTTCCAGAAACAGCTGTCAAGTTAAAATACTAAGAATCCTTCCTTAGTATTCTGTACTTTTTATGCTCTGTTTAAGCATATTTGTATAAATATATATGTGTATGTATATATGTGCCTATCTTCTGAATATATGTAGTTAAATATGTCTATACATATGTGTGTGTTTACATATGCCATGCCTAATCATGTTTATCTACATGACTATCTCTATATCATCTCACCTGGGTTTCTCTTATAGCTACTATTGAGGCCAAGGACCAAGTCTTGGATTAAGAATTTGGAATTTGAGTTTAAATCATTTGAGCACTGCTACATGTTTTCTTATTTCTTTATTGCCAACAAGGAGCTAAACATAGAGGGGACAAACAAGGACAGACAAAGGGATTAAGTCGATTACATCGACCCCAGTGCATAACTGCTACTTAATTTATCGACCCCGAAATGATGAAAGGCAAAGTCGACCTCAGCGGAATTTGAACTCAGAATGTAGCAGTAGACGAAATACTGCTAAGCATTTTGCCCGGCGTACTAACATTTCTGCCGGCTTGCCACCTTCTACTACATGTTTTCTACCCAGAGTATACCTTGCTCTCACCTTTTGGCTATACCACCTGCAATGGAAAAAAGCATTATTGATGAGCATTAATTTCTATGCAAAATTGGCATGCCAATCTAATGTACTTGCTTGTGGTTGGGAGGTTGTCTCTCTTGCCAGTAAAATAGAACGTGCTTTTGTGGCT
>NC_069001.1:23911776-23920036 GCF_001194135.2 Octopus bimaculoides | reverse complement strand
ATATATATATATATATATATATATACAGGGTGGCCCAAAAGTAGGTTTACAGTTATCATGTAGACACTTTAAATTTCCTTTAATACATTTCATTACATTTAAATTTATATCTTACAAACTGAAAAGGGAGCTTGACAAAATTAACTAAATTAGCATAGAATAATAGTTTCATATTTTTTAATAATTAAGATCTAAAATGTTTTGCATATGAATGCAAAAGAGGTAGTTGAATATTTGTAAGCCTTCTTTTGGGCCATCCTGTATATATGTATGCATGTATGTGTATTTGTGCATGTATGCATGTATGTATGTATGTATGTATGTGTGTGTATTTGTGCATGTAAGCATATGTATGTTTCTGTCCCTTGATATCACATCATGCAAGAGATATCCTTCATTTCCAACTTTCCAGGAAAACATGTCTGTTCATGGGGAAATATTACCTTACTCAGAAATAGGTAAGGGTTGGGGACAGAAAGAGCATCCATCCATCCATCCATCCATAGAAACTCTGCTTCAACAAATTCCAGCCGACCCATGCTCGCATGGAAAAGTGGATAACCAAAATCGATGAAGAAGATAATTTTATCCCAAATAGAACCACAATTATTTCCTTATTTAAAAAAAACAAACAAATATCACTAAAAACTGAGACGCATCACACAAATATTAAACAACCTTGAAGACAAACAATTAAACAAGAATGATGTTTGCTTTTGTTATTTAACAAAAGTTGTTTCATAGGTTAAAAATTCAATTGTTCATAAAATTGGTTTATCGCTTAAAAATCAATTTTTTTTGAAGAACTCCAGCCATTCTTCTTGACTTAACGCTTCATCAATATCTTATCCTATAACTTAATTATATTCTTCATTTAATTATTCAGTGTTGTCCATAATTGCAACCTGATAATATTACTGAAGGTTATCTTCTGTTTCATCTAATTCATTACTAATATCAGTCTTAAAACCTTTTAGAAAAATGTTTAGCTCAAGTGTTTCAAGCTAATGTAACCCTGCTAGCAACAATAGCTTTTAGAGCCTATTTTCTGCTTGTATTTTTTCCCTTTTAATCAACCAGAGACATTATGATATCCAGTGCTTCTTAACTTTCTCCTTAAATTGTTTAAAACAAACCCCAAGGATGTGGACAGCAGATAAACCTCCTAGAGGAATAACTTAATTAAATTTCATAAACTTACAATACATGCTTCACTGGTTTAATGAGGCAAACTCTAACTGGTCTTACACCAACATTGCAAGATTCTTTATAAATGTTCCAGGTCATTTATCTTTTATAGTTTCAGTCATAAAACTTTGGCCAGACTGAAGCACTATTTCAAAGAGTTTTGTTTTTAAATTCTGGAACTTATTTTCTCAGTTACTCAAGCCAAAAATACTGAGTTAAAGAGACACAAACTAACCAACACCAGCAGTCAAGCAGTTGTGGGGAACAAACACAAATACAAATGCACACATATGGCATAGGTTTCACACAGTTTCCATCCACCGTATTCATTCACAAGGCATTAATGGGTCCAAGGTATTAAAATACCCATGGCATTAATGGGTCCAAGGTATTAAAATACCCATGGCATTAATGGGACCAAGGCTGTAGTAGAAGGTACTTGCCCAAGATACTATGCTGTGTGACTTGAACCCAAAAATCTATGGTTGCAATGTGAGAGTCTTAACCACACAGCCATGCCAATGTCCATATTCCATAATTTACATTTTTCTCAATCCATAAATGGCAATGAACAACACACATAAGGGCAATTTCTCACTTCCTGGGGCTGTGTTTCTTTTGAAACAAATAATATTTAGTTTTGTTTCATCATCTAAACACATAACACTAGTATGTTTGGGAAGCCAATCTCAGAATGCTGAGCCTTACAAAGGAGATGGCAGGGGACCAAAATGTGGTGCCTTACTGTGCTTGAGAAGACATGCCCACACAACAGAACTGAGATCCTAAAACCAAGGTGCCATGTAAAAAGCACTGGTGCCGGTGCCACATATAAAGAACCTGTGATAGTGCCACATAAAAGGCATCCAATACATTCTATGGAGTGGTTGGCAGCATTAGGAAGGGCACCCAGCTGCAGAAACCAAGCCAAAACAGACTGTGGAATCTGGTGCAATACCTGGCCTTGCCAGTTCCTATCAAGCTGTCCAACCCATATTTCTATTTTGATTCAGTTTGAAGTCATGCTCTTTTCTTAGTTTCATTTTAAGGCTATTACTGTACAGTTTTATCATAGGAATCGGAGAGAGGCTTCTGTGAAAGTCTTGTTTTCTAATGTAAAGCTACAGATTATCTTCTCAAGAATCTTTTGCATAACCAATTTAAAAACGTGAAACATTAACTAACATTATATTTCTCATCTTGGTTTCAAATTTTGGCAAAAGGCCAGCAATTTTAGGGATGGGGTAAGCCGATTACAACTTTTTATTTCATCAATCTCAAAAGGATGAAAGGTAAAGTTGATCTCAGTGAAATTTGAACTCAGAATATGAAACCAGCCAAAATGCCACCAAGCATTTTGCCTATTGTGTTAACTCACTGCCTCCATTATATTTTCTCCTATTTTGATATTTTCTTTACATGTAATTTTACATACAGTGTTGTTACAAATGTATCCATCTTTTTTATTGTCTTAGGCCTATGCTCTAAATTCTATTTTGAGTTCTAGATAGTCAAACTGTTTTCCACTTAAAAATGATTTATTTGCATTTTCTGAAGTGAGAGTTTGTCCTTCCTTCATATCCTAATGTTACTCTCAAGCAACACCACTTTCTTACTAACTGCACACAAGATGTTCTTTTTCAGTGAATTCAATTATTTCTAGTTTCAATTTTTAAACTGCAAATAACACAACTCTTTATCACATATTGGGGTGTAAGCAGGCCCAGTTTTAAGCCAATTTGATATGTTCAAATTAGGCCCTGCGCCAAGGGGGGACCCCATGCACACACTCGCACAGAAGATGGTATGATGAAACTTTAGTATATCATTGTAGCTAAAAGTGGAGCCTCAAGCCCTCAACATTTTTGGCCGGGACTGGTATACTACATGAAGCATAAAACATCAATCTTCAGCTTTTATAGAATAGAATGCTATGCTGACAATTCTCTAATTGAGCCCAGCACTTTCTAGCACTGGCCCTCGGTGTAAGCTGGAAATATTTTTTTAAACTAATGTCGGTTAGTAATGTGACTTACAGCTTTTAAACGAAAAACGTTTTGAATGAAATCATCACCTTTAAACAAAAGTATATAACCACATATACCAACAACATAGTAAAAGAATTAACAACTGCTGTTAGCTATAAATTCACTAGGCATACGCCATTTCATAGCTGTAGACATTCAAATATGTACATTAGCTATTAGGTGTCTCAGGTCTTCGCCTTTGGGATATAAATTTTCTAATGACTGTCATTGCACATATTTTCTTTTCTTTTTATAGTCAAGTACAATACTACCATTTCAATCAATTTTGACAGTAACTATTGAAAGTCAGACTCATTCCTGTCTGCATCAGACCATTTTTATTCAGGGTCAGTTTAAACTTTAGTATTAACTTCCTTTCTCCTTTGGAAAAATTATTATTATAAATGTTAATGATTGCTTTTCTCCCCACAGATGTAGTTTTAATTGATAAAAACATTTGGGACTCACAACACTTTTTCTGTAACAATGCATTATATGTGTATATACATCCGTACATATTCTTTTATTCTTTTATTTGTTTCAGTCATGTGACTGTGGTCATGCTGGAGCACCGCCTTTAGTCAAACAAATCAACCCCAGGACTTATTCTTTGTAAGCCTAGTACTTATTCTCTTTTGCCAAACTTCTAAATTACAGGGACGTAAACACATAAACACTGGTTGTCAGGCTATGGTGGGGGAACAAACACAGACACAAATACATGGTGTAGATAAAATTCAGGCTACATATGTCTCATAGCTGACAGAACCTTGGAATGGGATGCCTTGACAACAATGTAAACTTCATTTTGATTGAGGTTTCTTTGGCCTGATGAGAAGCTGGTGGATTACTCCTTGTTTGGGTAATTACTACTGGCAAGGTTCTGCTAGCCATGAAACATATGTAGCCTGGATTTTTATTTGCGTACACTGCAACCATAAATTATAAAATAATTTTTTCAGCTTTTCGAACTTTGATATGAACAAAATTTACAACCTTCTACATCAATAAACTACTATTATTCCTGAAAGTTATTTTTTATACCTTCTCAGGAAACTAACTAACTTCCTACATCTTGATCCTTGGATCTTACATTTACATATCATATATATATGTATGTATGCATGTATGTACATGTGTATATATATATATATATATATATATACAAAATTAAGAGGAATGGCCACCAAAAGTGGACTCCTATATGCTGAAAATAGATGCCAAATCACCTAACCACGAAGAGTATGTTCTCAAGAAAAAAAAAAAGAACATACTCTTCGTGGTTAGGTGATTTGGCGTCTATTTCTTGCATATAGGAGTCCACTTTTTGTGGTCATTCCTCTTAATGTTGTATCTAATATAATTTTAATCTTCAGATTTTTAAAAAATATACTAGGCCACTGGTTTTAATTGATTAATATCAATTTCTATCCTCATTATTAAATTTATATATATATATATTTAGGCTTATCATTATTATAAATGGTTTTAATTAGAGATAGTGTATGATTAAAAACAAAACAATGATGTCCTAGAAATTCAGTTGACGCTCCACCCACTCACAAAAAAATAAATAAATGAATGAACAAATAAACAAAGGTGTATATTTTATAAACATTAATATAGGGAGATGGATTGGGTGAAGCTTAACTATTTTAATTTAATAATGCAATTTGTGAATCAATAACATTCTTTGATCAAGGTTTCCCATGGGCCACATTATGATTCATAGTATTTCAGGTAGAAAGAGGGGGGGGGGAGATTAGAAGTAAGTTAGTGCAAGAGATTAGATGTAACCCAGTGCAAAACAGATATTTCACCAGATTCTTCTCAACAAATACTGATTTTTCAGGTTTTGTTTTGTTTTTGTTGGTGTTTATATCCTACAGCAACATATTTAGGAGTAGGTGTGGTTGTGTAGTTGAGAAGTTTGCTTTGCGGCCATGTGATTTCAGGTTCAGTCTCACTGTAAGGCACCTTGAGTAAGTTTCTTCTACAATGGGCCCTGAGCAACCAATGCCTTGTGAGTGAATTTGGTAGACATGGAAACCCATCACACACACATACACACGTATATATGAGTATGTAGAGTCAACAAATACTTAATGTTTTAGTCTTTTACTTGTTTCAGTCATTTGACTGTGGCCATGCTGGAGCACCGCTTTTAGTCTAAGAAATCAAACCCAGGACTTGTTCTTTGTAAGCCTAGTACTTATTTTATCGGTCTCTTTTACCGAACCGCTAATTGACACAAACATATACACACACACACACACACACACACATATATATATACATATATATAACTTTTATAAGTAATATTCTAAAAGAAATATTCTAAAAGAATATATAATTGAACTTATGTTGAGTGCTCAATTATGTTTTAAACTTTTATATTCCGTATTTTTATTTTTATGTTTTAAATTTTTAAATTTATTATGCTACCATGTTATGTTGGATATATATCTTTTGAAATACTAAATATTGATTTCTTAAATATATTATTGATGAATTAATAATATAAAATCACATATATACATATATATATATATATACGACGGGCTTCTTTCAGTTTCCGTCTACCAAATCCACTCATAAGGCTTTGTTCAGCCTGAAGCTATAGTAGAAGACACTTACCCAAGGTGCCATGCAGTGGGACTGAACCCGGAACCATGTGGTTGGTAAGGAAGCTACTTACCAAACAGCCACTCCTGACTCTTCGAAACCTTTCCTGAGGATCAAGTCAGCAAGGTAAGTTGTAGCTATGAGAGGAATCCAGGTGAGCAGATATGGAGACAATGATTCAAATAAACAGATAACACCTTGGGTTTTAATGTACAAAATATATATATTGATCTCACCTGTGCTGATGCCAGGCAAAAAGTACTCTGTCCACTTGACAGAATGGTTGGTGTTAGGAAGGGCATCCAGCTATAAAAAACCATGCCAAAACAGACACAGTGAGCCTGGTGTAGTCTTCTACCTGTCCAGCTCCTATCAAACCAGCCAACCTGTACCAGCATGGAAGACAGATGTTAAATGATGATGATGATGTATACATGTAAAATGAGAAAGTAGACTTAAAATTTTCAGGAGGTTTTGGAATGTAACACTTGTGATAGTCAAGGGATTACCGTATGTTCACTTTTTTAGATAAACTTACTCTGATTACATAGTCCATATAATTAGAGTAAGTTTGCTCTCTAAAACGTATATCTACATACATTATTTACATTTGATGGATATTTGTCCTCATCTTGTTTGCTAACACAACGTTTCAGCTGATATACCATCCAGCCTTCATCAGGTGTCTTGGGGAAATTTCGAAGCTGGGTTCTCATTCCTAAAGCATTTTTTGATAGCAGGGCATGCCATCAAAGTGACACTGGGGTAAAATATACGAAGCCCATTATACTCATCATGACTACCCGTCTGATAAGGGTACACCAGGCACATGCATCACAACCATATGTGTGCTTATTATTATTATTATTATTACTATTATTATTATTATTATTATTAATACTATTATTATTATTATTATTATTATTATTATTATTATTATTCAGGTCACTGCCTGGAATCAAACTCGGAATTTTGGGGTTAGTAGCCCGTGCTCTTAACCACTATGCCATATTCAGTGACCTGAATAATAATAATAATAATAATAATAATAATAATAATAATAATAATAATAACATCGAAAAATACCTTAGGAATGAGAACCGAGGTTCGAAATTTCCCCAAGACACCTGATGAAGGCTGGAGGGTATATCAGCCGAAACGTGTCAACAACAAGCAAGATGAGGACAAATATCCGTCAAATGTAAATAATGTAAATAATGTACATAATTCTTCATCTCTTAAATATAGAACTGTATATATCTACATATTATACTTGCTAATCATCTGAAAATTGTAATTCTGCCTTCCTTTTTATACGAATACATGTATATATCTATATATATATTTTGTACATCAAAACCCGAGGTTTTATCTGTTTATTTGAATCATTGTCTCTATATGAGTATATATTCTTTTATTCATTTTCTTTTGTTTCAGTCATTTGACTGTGGCTCTTCTGGAGCACCATCTTAGAGTTGAAGAAATTGACCCCAGGACTTATTCTTTGTAAGCCTAGTACTTATTCTATCGGTCTCTTTGGCCGAACCACTAAGTTACAAGGACGTAAACACACCAACATTAGTTTTCAAGTGATGGTGGGGATCAGACATACAAACACACACACACACACACACACACAGATATATATATATATATATCATCATCATCATATATATATATATATATATATATATATATATATATATATATATATATATATATATATATATATATATATATATGTCGTCATAATAAAACTAATTGTCACATATTATATTTATAGATAAATTCCTCTATTTTACATAATATCAAGTTCTCATTCATTCTTTTGTTGTCATATTATTATTATTAATATATATGTAGTGAAACTACCTACCGCCATTAGATACAAACTACTATCGCCATTCTTCTCATTTAAATATAAATAAATGCGAGCCTAGTAGAGAACCCATTCCTTGTCATCACGTGACTGATTATTATTCGAATCGGCAACTTCTTCGAACCTTTCCCGCCAGAACGCAAACTGACCAATCACGGCCCCTAATACGGTCACGTGATAGAGTAAAATTCTGAAGCCATTTGGAGCCCTCTTAACGTTATATATAGATCAACTCATACCCCACAATTTGTCTCGGTCCAGTTTCTCTTTGAGAACTGTTCCGTGTACCACACGACAGCAGCAGTAGCCAGCGACCATTTCAGCAGCTTCGTCCAGCCACGATGACCACCGCCGTCGCCACATCAGCAACAAGAGTCTACGACTACTATCCAGCATCATCGTCATGACCAACACGATTCTACGATTACTACTAACCAGCATCAATCTCCACCAGCGTCAACACGACTTACTATGTACACCACACCAAACTACCGCGGCACATCTCTCTCTTCGATTCTGTTAGGTGACTCAGCTTCACCAC
>NC_069001.1:23910457-23911281 GCF_001194135.2 Octopus bimaculoides | reverse complement strand
CACACACAAAATTAACAGAATGAGATAAAAATCCAAGGCTGTGAAAAATTTCAGAACATTTATAAATGTTCTGAAATTTTTCACAGCCTTGGATTTTTATCATGATATGTATATACAATTTGAGTTTAAATCATTTGAGCACTGCTACATGTTTTCTTAATTCTTTATTGCCCACAAGGGGCTAAACATTGAGGGGACAAACAAGGACAGGCAAAGGGATTAGGTCAATTACATCGACCCCAGTACATAACTGGTACTTAAGGACGAAACCCCGAAAGGATGAAAGGCAAAGTCGAACTCGGCGGAATTTGAACTCAGAACGACATAGCAGCAGACAAAATACTGCTAAGCATTTCGCCCGGCGTGCTAACATTTCTGCCAGCTCTACTTCCCACATATTATCAAGTAAAACCCATTTTGGAAAATGCTTTACCAGCATGGTATGCAGTAAGATTGAACTGACAGAAGTGTGTTTGAGAAACAAACTTCTTAACCATCACCATGTCTGCAGTTAATAGTCTCATGCTTCTACAAAGAATCTGAATAGGGAAATTTATAAAATATATCTGATAGGAGTAAAATGATACAGCACAGAGACATAAACCATGTTTTGGCTCTATAGTTATCTCAGAAAGAGACAGCAAATGCAGTTGTCTATAGTAAAAATGGTAAGAAGCTCACATGTTGAATTCTGGCCAGCTCCATTGTTTTGGAGGGGTTGTTTTTTTTTTTTGCCTGTTTTATATCAACTACTTTGTTTGCTGCATCATTTCCAGGTATGAGCAATGAGAATCTCTCCAGTATGGAGAGAGAGAGAGAGAGAG
>NC_069001.1:23906104-23907939 GCF_001194135.2 Octopus bimaculoides | reverse complement strand
TGAGTTCTTCTTTTGTGGCATGGTGCAGAGTCCTGTTTTTCCATGCTCTTGATCCAGGGCAGCACTACCTCCTCCAGACACTTGATGTAGGCCTCCATGCTGAGTGTGAGGCTGTGTAGGAAGATTAATGGAGACAGAACGTTGCCATCACTAGATCACTAGTGATCACTCCAAACAACATGATGTTGACTGGATGTTTGATTTTTATCACTCTCAGATTGCACTCTCCTCAGATTGACACCCAAACACTCTGAAATGTTCGTATTGGAGCTTCTGGCATGAATGCCAAACTGTATGGCATGTCGTTTCCAAATTTCTGGCAGAGTATTGTGTCATGCTGCTGTTTTCCTCACAGATAGTGCCCAACTGACCCTACTATACTGTGTAGTCAATAAAATCAAAAACAAGCAATGTGTATGTGTGTAATTTCATATATAATGGCGACAATTTACCCATTGCACTCTGTAAATATAATTTTTAATTTAATTCTAATTTCATTTTCATGTATTTATTTTAACCAATTGTTTCCATGCTACAGTGTCTCACTGGTGTGCAGCACAAATTCAGGCATCCTTATAGCACTTCTAGTCCTTATGGTTAGCAAAATGCAAACAATGGAAGCATAGAAAGCAAACAAGCAGGAATATGATTGGCAAAAAATATACTTATATCCACTATTCAGAAATTGAATGACAACCATTGCGAATAATCAACATCTTTAGAACTTTTTAAACTTAACATTTGTTTTGACAGTAAAGCAATCTTCATGCTAGTTTGGTATGTCTCTGAGCAGCAACTTTGTTATGTATCAAATCCTTTCCTCTAGGCAACATAGAACATGAAGTGAAAGTTACTTTCCTCATACTGAGTCTATTTTCAGAATGGAAATAAAGGTTTTCTTTTCTACTATGAACCAACTCAAATTTTCTTTGAAATTGTTTTTAAAATTCAAATTAGATTCACAGATGGGAACACTTATTTATTTTCAGTGAAACAGCATTAGGAAATTTTTACATATTGATATCAAGAGAGAAAATTGGCAAAACAAGATTAGAAGTAAGGTAAAATGATATTGAAAAATATCAAAAGCCAGAAAATAGTGAAAACCTGTGGATTCCATTAAAAAGGTAGAAAAAAAACCCCAGTGGAGTTTTGATTCAACAAGATCAGGGATGTCTTAGAATGGATAAATTGCTGAAAATCAATGGTACTAAAACTCCAGAAGATTAGAAGAAATTTGTCTTGACAAATTTTTGCATCAATTTTATTTATGCAAATAGAGAATTATTGCTGTTGGTTCATGTCTCCATCTTTTTGTTAGTTCTTCCAGTTTGTAGTCTTACTTTCACTAGAGACTCAACAGTTATTTACATGAGCTAGGCTCAAAGTCTTCCTGGAGGATGGCTCATAGGCTTTCCAGACAATAAACCTGTTTTTTTTTTCTGTACTGGCCATGTCAGCTTTAGAAAACTCTTGAATCTTCAGATTATCTCCCCTTTTTAGGTGGAGCTCTTTTGAATTGCAGAGATAACTTTAACATAAGGAATTTATGTTGTATGGTATTTGATATACCTCCATTTGTCTATGTAGACGTGTGTCATCATCATCATCATTGTTTAATATCTGCTGTCCATGCTGGCATGGGTTGGACAGTTTGACTAGGGCTGATAAGCTGAGGGGCTGCACTAGACTTCAGACTGATTTGGCATGGTTTTCTATGGCTAAATGCCCCTCCTAACACCAACCACTCTGAGAGTGTAATGGGTGCTTTTATGTGGCACCAGCATGAGTGCCATTTGTATCACACCAGTATCTGCCATATATATATATATATA
>NC_069001.1:23900781-23906094 GCF_001194135.2 Octopus bimaculoides | reverse complement strand
ATATATATACTGTATACAATATGATACACATTATATCATAAAGGCAAACCAAAAATAAGAACGGAAACAGGAAAAACAACAAAAGTCAAATGTGACATTTCGAACATGTCCTGAAAGAAGAAGAGAATAGGCCAAGTAAAGCATCTGTGTCAATACATGGCTGAAATATACATACATGTGTGTGTGTGTGTGTGTGTGTATGTATATATTATCATCATCATCATCATCACTGTTTAATGTCCATCTTCTATGCATGCACGGGTAGGATGGTTGACAGAAGCCAGACAGGTAGGAAAATTACCCATGCTGCTGCATCTGTTTTGGCAGGGTTTTACAGCTGGATGCCCTTCCTAACCAGCATCTTCCTTTCCAATGTGTGGATCAGACAAGGGTAGGTTCTTGATGTCAGATCCCATTTGTTTCCAAGTAAAGTACTCCACATCGATTCAACAGCTCAAACATTGTTTGAAGTGGGAAACTGAAAACAAACATCGTTTAAGGAGCTTTTGTTTGCAAAGATCACACACGTCAAGACATGTCAGAAAGGCCAATATCCTTTCAAAATAGACTGCAACCCTTTGGAATTCCATGTCTATCCCCCTATCTACATTTTCCCCCAAGATATATACATTAATGTCAGTTCTAAATGAACATCAGCTGCATCAATCTCATGATTTTAAAAATCCTGCAAGTCCATGGGTATTGTCCCATGCTAGGAATTTCCTAGCAATAGGGACAACATTATTTTCCCTTGAAATAGGTCCCAAAACAATTTACCATGCCACCTCAAAGATGACAATTACCCTTTTCACAAGGCACTTTCACCTCCAGAGGAATAATATTAGTAATGCTGAACTTACTGTTTCATCTCACTCAGAAAATAAATGAACAAATACAGAACATTACGGATGCACTCTGGAGCTATAATATCGCTAAAGTACAAAGAAAACTTGGTAAAGTATGTGGAAGTCATTGATTTTAAACATATATCTTTTACTTATTTCAGTCATTAGACTGTGGCCATGCTGGAGCAACGGCTTAAAAAATTCTTAGTTGAATGAATCAATGTCAGTACTTTCATATTTTGTTTTTAAAGTCTGCTACTTATTCTATCTATCTCTTTTGCCAAACTGCTTAGTTCTAAGGATATAAACACACCAACATCAGTTGTCAAGCGATGGTAGTGGACAAACAAAGATACAAAGACATACATACACACACATATAACAGGTTTCCTTCAGTTTCTGTCTAACAAATCTACTCACAAGGCTTTGTTTGGCATGAGGATATAGCAAAAGATACTTGCTCAAGATGATACACAATGGGACTGAACCTGGAACCATGTGGTTGGGAAGCAAGCTTCTTACCACACAGCCATGCTTGCACTTATTGTTTATATTTTCTTCACAATTTTCAAGCCACAATTAATGTACTTCTTCACTCTTGGAATGTCCCTGATGCCAGGAATTAAAAGAACTAGTTTCTTATTTGCTTAAGAGCACAGAGTAAAGTTAATAATGTGTTGAGAGTCTTCGAGGAAGAGGGCAAAGAAAGACAGATTTGTAATCGAATGCTTAAGAAGTTGATAGTGGAACAGATATGAAGAGTTCCAAATGAGTAGGGTTCTTAATTAAAAGGCATGGGCAGCATAATTAAGGAAAAGGATAGTGTACAATAAGATAGACAAATAAAGGGAAAGGGAGCTACATGAAGGGATTCCCAGGAAGAGTTAAAAATAAATTATCAGTAGATAGGTACTTTCTGCTGAAGAGCGTAGGCTCAAAACATTAAAGACTTTCTCTATTCCCGAGCATTATACTAATACATCCATTTGTTGTTTACACCACCTGTCTTCATCTGTTGTTTTTTTTGTGAATTCTCCCATACAAATAAATTACTAGTTCAGTGAAGCAGAGATCATAGTAGTATCACTAGAATAGACAGCGGGAGCATCAATGGGTTATTACTTACAATGTGCTGAAAACCAAGACTTTGTAAGCATAACCTTATCAAAAATAGCATTTCTTTTTTTTTTTTTTTTTTGCTTCAATGTGTCTCTCCTCTAAGTTCTCATACTTTGAATTCAGAGTTAACAAGTACCTCATTTACTCTCAGTGGTTTCCTTCATTTTAAATATTTTTATCATTCCTTTTATTACCATCTTATATTGCTTCATTTTATTAGCTTTTTTATTATCATCTCATTTGCTGTATTTCATTACCATCAATTCTTTTATTACCTTCTCATTATTATATGTCATTTAAATAATTCATAAATTATTTCATTGCCATATTTTAGTGGCCATCTTAAATAAGCAGCTTTATTGAGAGAGTTTCATGGATATCAATGATACATTCTCCTTTCTCCAAAATACATTGACTAAGAATGGCAAACAGGTCTAACTTGGTGGGGTGGGAGTAAGGGTGGGGATTTTTAATAAAAAAATGTGCTTAAGTCTTGTGTTTGATATTGTAGCAATTGGAATCAATGCCACATTTTGCCACATAGAAATCATATTCCTATCATGTCCACAAACCTAATTGTTATCCAATCAATGGCTGTTTTTCACATGACAGTTCAGTGGCTTGTCTAGATTTTCCATTAACACAGCCTATAAATACAGTCAAATTTTGCAGAGTGTCAAGACGTCTGAGCTGCCAAGACATTCTCCACTCTTGTCACTCTCAGATTGATCAATTCCCACTGGCATCCACTTTCCTCAGCTGTTTTCACAGCTGCATATTCAACCTGGAATGATTGAAGAAGACACACTAAAGCACTGTGTTTGGTGTGTAATAATTAGCTCAAATGCTCAATTTCTAACAAATACTTTGTGCATTTGTCATATATGTTGTTTCATCTGAATGTTCCTTTTCTTGTATTGCATGAACACTTTATGGTTAATGTAGCAAAGAAATTATGTTCCAAAACACATAAACAAGCCTTCCAAGTTGCTACAATTGGCAAACTTGTTACAATACTTTTTCTCTGATATTTACCATATCCTTATTTTTCTGGGTGCTTCTTTGGGATGCAGTCAACATTTCAAACAAACCTAAATTATTTGTATTCATTATTAAACAACATCAACTGATATTACCATCCATTTTGTCCTTAATGCCCTGAAAACAAAAACAAAATAATGGGAATGTTCTGTTAGGGATATGCAAACCACAAACAGAAATGCTGTCAGATAAGGATCAGCAATAAATAGAGTAATGAATTTGCAGGGAGCAGCTAGGTGTCCATTAGGGTTCAGGTCTTAGTCCTCTTTTATTTACTATTATCCCCTATGTCATAATAAAGGAGCTTAAGATTAGCTGCCCATGGGTATTCCTATGTCCTGACAACATCATTCACAAAGTTGAATCTGTTGTGGAATTTGAAGAGAAATTCCAAATGTGGGGACAAAACTTAGAAGTAAAAAGCCTCAAAGTAGACTGAGTAAAAAATAAGGAGCAGTTAAGAAATAGACAGGAACATATTGGCACTTCATTGGTTATGACAACAAGGGTTCCAGAAACACACAGACATATACAGACACCACACAAACACACAAACAGACACACACACATACATACACACATAAACACATGCATACATACATACATACATACATACATTGGCAGACACACACAGACATATACAGACACCACACACACACATACACACACACTAACACACAGACAGACACACATACATACACACATACATACGTACGTACATACATACATACATACATTGGCAAACACACACAGACATATACAGACACCACACACACACACTAACACACGGACAGACACACATACATGCACACACATACATACACACATAAACACACACATACGTAAATGCATGCATGAATAAATACATACATACATACATATACGCATACATAGATTGGCAGCACTGACAACATCAACTCATATCTGAGTAGTTAATTAACAGTGAACAATTGAGCCTCTTCATCCTGATGGGTGCAAACAGCACAAGTTCCTGAGGTGGCTGTTCAGGCTAAGGGTGGTATAGAAGAACCAGGGGACAAGTATCGCAGGAGGGTTGGTGGGAGATGAGACAGTGCATTCACTCTTTACATTTTCTATGTCTGATCTCTGCCTCTTCACACCCGTTATTTTCCATCTGATTCACTTCCTTGAGCGTGACATGCCACCACTTTGGGCAGTCCTTGGTTACTGTCTCCCTGGCATTTGGGTCAATGGAACAGCAGCGGAAAAAGGGCCTCGAGCTGGCCTACCACATTCATTCACAAAGCATTGGCCTGACTGCGGCTAGAGTACAACGTCAATCAATATTTATCATTCAAAATTCAGCAAAGAAATATGAATAATAGGGAGTGGCGAAGGGCATAGTCAGTCATTGGCAGACATAGTCTTCTAAGGCTTTCCACTCATTTCCATCTTCAGTTGCTAAAAGTATTTCATTGAGTGACATCACACAGTCTGTACAAATCATAAGTCATTCTTGGTCATTTCCTCTTGTGCTCTCCACCTTGTAGAGTGTCAAGCAGCAAGCACTGTCGAAAGCATTCATTGGATGGGTGTTACAGTTGGTGACCAATCCGTTTCAGTAAGTGTTCCTTTATCCTTGAGCTCATTTGCTTTTCATCAGCCATTTGGTACAAAGTGTCATTGGAAACTTAGTCGTTATAGGATATCTGATATATTTTCCTCAGGTTTCTTGTGTGAAAAGCATTCACCATGGCCCTTTGCCTATTTGTATTCAAAGGGTCATGATGAAAACACATCTAGATATTAATATTACAGCAAGGGTGCAACTCCTTGGTTAGTCAACTTACTAGAAGTTACAAGCTAAATGTCCCCCAAACAATAAACTACCATTTAAGAGAGACAAACACCAAGATGAAGGTATTGGATAAATGTTGCTGGTGGCGACACGCTATTCTTAAATATAAGAGAGGAGAGAGAAGGCCAGAAGGCTTTGTTCATAGGTCTGCTCAGTGAGGAGTGACTTTGGGCTAAGTAATAACTACAATAACAACAACAATAACAACAACAATGACTATTACAATAACAAAACTGGAAATACAGATTAAACAGTTTTATACGGAAAATTTCATTAAACTAACTTACGTTATTGTCTACTGAGTTCAATAAACTAAGGAAACAGTGTGTGCAGAATAAAGTGTGTGGGGGGGGGGATTGAAAAACGAACACAGTAAGAAAAAAAGCATGTAATGAAAAGAAAATGAAAAAAGAAAAAATATAGTAATTTTATTATTTAGAAATAGAGAAATGAGAAAGGTAAAGGCAGGCAGACACACACACGTACAGA
>NC_069001.1:23892112-23900020 GCF_001194135.2 Octopus bimaculoides | reverse complement strand
ATATATATATATATATATATGTATGTATATATATGCATATATATACACATACATACATATATATATATGCATATATATATATATATATATGTATATATATATATATATATATATACATACATGCACATACATACAAGCATACACACACACACACGTATACATACATATATATATATATATATATATGCATATATATATATACATATATACTTACACACATACTATATATATGCATGTGCGTTTGTTTGTATCTGCATACACACGTATATATGTGTATGCACATATGCAAATGTATAGATATAATATTTTTGTATGCAAACAAATGTGTCTGCGTGTCTCTGTTTATGAAATCGGTATCTTTTACACTATATATATGTGGGTATATATGCGTGAATGTCTATGTGTATGAACTGAATAAACAACGCAATAAAAGGTCTGCATTGAACTTCTAGAACTCTGGGAATTTAGAGAACTGGGATAACAAGACCATCCTTCCTTGCCCTCAACCCAGAAAAAAAAAAATTATTGTTATATTACATTATACTTTTGATTAAAAAAAAATTGTATATGAATGATGATGGTGGTGGAGATGGAGGTGGTGGCGATGATGCTGATCGTATCATCATCAGCATCATAATCCTCATGGTTATTTCTCTGTTTATACAGAAGTTCCAGCAGAGTTTGGATAATGGTAAATAATACTGGCATTATTGATATTTAGTGTGTTTGTGTGTGTGTGTGTGTGTGTCTTTATTTTGGAGATGGCATAAAAAAAAGCACTAGTTAGGAAGAATAAGAAGAAGAAGATGAAGAAGAAAAAGAAGAACAACAACAATGACAACGACAACAACAACAAAATTAATTCAGAGGATGGGAAGAATTTTGGCAAAGGAAGTAATATAAGAAATGAACTTCAAGTACTGAAAAAATAAGAAAAGTAAAACACATAAAAAATGTCTAAAATGATGAAGAACTGAAGAGACTAAATTATTGCAAAAAAAAAAAAAAAAGAACATGGTGTAATATAATAATGGAAACAAACCCCACAAATAACAACCAAACAGAGCATGGATGGGGGTGGTTGAGAGGAAAAAGAACTAGAAACAAATTTAGTATGTCTAGATGATATTTTAGAATGTAGATGAAAACAAAATCTTAAGAAACCCAAAGAATTTATAAAATTTCTTCCTACTATAGGTTTATATCCTTCTTATATTTTTTTGTCTGCCATTGTGCCAAGAAATGTGGCACATTGCTGTACTCAAGAAATCCGAAACATCTCAACACAATTGAGATTCTAAAGCCAAGGTGTTATGTAAAACGTAGTGGTGTGGGTGCTGCAGTCATGGAAAAAGCACTGGGGGTGGTGTTACATAAAAGTATCCAGTACAGCCTGAAAAGTAGTTGACATTAGGAAGGGCATCCAGCTGTAGAAACCAAATCAAAACAGACTATGGAACCTTGTGTGGTCCCTAGCCTTGCCAGTTCATGTCAAGTCATGCAAACCCATGCCAGTGTGGAAAATAAACGTTAAAATGTTGTTGCTGTTGTTGATGATGATGATGATGATGATGATGATGATTATATATATTTGTACGTGTGTGAGTGTGTGTGCAGAAACCATGCCAAATCAGATGGGTGTCTTGTGCAGCCCCCTAACCCCAGCTTGCCAGCTCAGGTCCAACCCATGTCAGCATGGACCACAGGTATTAAATGATGATGATCATCGTAATGATCATGATGATATACATGTGAGTATGTATGTGTAAGTATAATTGTGTTTGTCCTCCACTATCGCTTGACCACTGGTGTTAGTTTATTTTACATCTCTGTGACCTAGCAGTTCAGCAAAGCACATCCAATAGAGTAAATATCAGACTTAAAAATAAGTACTGGGTTTGATTAATTCATCTATACCCTTCAAGGCAGAGCTCCAACCTGGCCACAGTCCAGTGACTGAAATAACTAAAAGACAGAAGATATGCAGACCACTGACCAGTTGGTGGCTTTTAAACAAATATTTGTATCATAATTATTTCAACATTTGTTTTCATAAAAATATTGCCTGCAGTGGAAATTGAGAAGATGCATGGGGGAAGGCTTACACGTCAGCTTTAACTCATATCCAAGAATTTAATTTCTTCTACACTGAATGCTTCTTTTACGGTAATGGTATTAACAACTAAGTAAACCAATTGTAGCATTGGTAAGTCAATGGCATCGACTACATGGTAATGCTGATAGAAGATGAGGTTAATTTTGTTAAGCCTTTCTCTCTTTTCATATCATTTCTTCCTTTTCTCTTCTGGTCGCTTCAAAGTATTTGGTTGCCATGTCAATTAAGCTTCTAGCAGTGGAATGATAAAGAATTAATAAAGACAAAAGTGGTAAATTTACTTTGTACATTGCAAGTTAATGACTTCCTTCTGCCTGATGAGATCTGGCTAAATTCCCTACATCAGGTTTGATGTTAGTCAAAAGAAGTTATAAATCTCCTCTTTGACTTATTACAAATTTATTTAATTGCTTAGTTAGAAATTGATGCCACAATGAATCCTGCATATAATATAATTACTATGATAAATAAAATTCAGTATGTTAATTATGTTGCCTCACTGCCCCATAAAGCCCAATGGCTCCTCCATTTCCAAGCGCATCCTTGCGGGGGTGGTACCACCTACATTGAGAACCTCTGCTCTATAACAAAATAAAGATATAAGCTGTCGATAATATTAAACAACTATATGACTTTGTTGTTAAAGAATTAACAGATGACAAGCAATTACGCTAAAGCACAGGTGTTAAGTGATTGACAATTAAAAAAAAAATAGTTCATTAAAAGAGAATTACAGTCTTTGTCTTATCCCACTTAGAAACCATGCTGCCACAATGATTAACCAATAAACATATCAATGATGCTACCACAGCTATACCGTTTATTATAGTCCTCATTGCTAAGGCAGCAAGCTGGTAGAATCATTAGCACTACATATAAAATGCATAATGGCATTTTGTCTGTCTTTATATTCTGAATGTGGAGGCGCAATGGCCCAGTGGTTAGGGCAGTGGACTCACGGTCATAGGATCGCAGTTTCGATTCCCAGACGGGGCGTTGTGAGTGTTTATTGACCGAAAACACCTAAAGCTCCATGAGGCTCTGGCAGGGGATGGTGGCAAACCCTGCTGTACTCTTTCACCACAACTTTCTCTCAGTCTTACTTCCTGTTTCTGTTCTGCCTGTAATTCAAAGGGTCAGCCTTGTCACACTGTGTCATGCTGTATATCCCCGATAACTACGTTAAGGGTACATGTGTCTGTGGAGTGCTCAGCCACTTGCACGTCAATTTCACGAGCAGGCTGTTCCGTTGATCGGTTCAACTGAAATCCTCGACGTCGTAAGCGACAGAGTGCCAACAATATTCTGAGTTTAAATTCTGCTGAGATCAGCTTTGCCTTTCATCCTTTTGGGATCGTTAAAATCAGTACCAGTTGAGTACTGGGGTCGATGTAATTGATTTACCCCACTCCTGATATTGCTGGTCTTGGGCCAAAATTTGAAACCATTATTATAGCTGTTCCCTAAGGTGGCAAGCTAACAGAACCGTTAGCATGCTGTGCAAAATGCTTAGTGGTAGCATTTCATCTGCCTTTACATTCTGAGTTCAAATTTCACCAATATTTACTTTGCCTTTTATCCTTTCAGGGTCGATAAAATAATTACCGGTTGAGCACTAGAATCGGCATAATTGATTCAACCACTCCCCAGACATTGCTGGCCTTGTGCCAAAATTTGCAACCACTGTATCAAATGTGTTTATGAGTGAGCATGTTTATTATCTGCAAATAATGTTCTCTTTCTCCTACCTCTGACCACTACTCTGTCCTCTCTGGTAAACACACTTGTCTCTCTCTTTCTCTCTCTTTTTACCCCTTCCTTTTACTAACCATTTAACCACAAAGCATAATTGTGTCCCTTTTTTTCTTACCTCTCACTGCTACCACAATCCTTCCTCCTACACTGCTTCTGCTATACACTCCTTCCTCTCTCTCTCTCTCTCTCTCTCTCTCTCTCTCTCTGTCACTAACCATTAACTACACAATAGTTTTCCTTTCCTTCAACCCTTCAACCTCTCACTATTACCACACAACCTCTGCTAAATGCTATTCTTTCCTCTCTCTCCTTCACTCTCTCCTCCTCTCTCTCCTTTTTTCACCCCTCTCTCTTTCCCTCTCACCCTTTCTCTCCCCACTCTCACTCTCCTTCTAGCTATCCATTTAACCACATAACATACATAGGTACATCAGCCAATAATATTATATATTCTGCTGGGATTTAAACTTTTCTTAGCCAACATTTTTCTTCTTTGGCAATTCATTCTTCTATTAGTTTGTACAACACCAAACTTTTATCATCCTGTCATGTTCAGACATTGTCTGAGCTCAACGTTTCTGCTGTCTCTTTTTCTTTTCTTTTTTTAATCATTTGAGGCTTGGCTCACTTTCAATACATCCATCTACACACTTTATGGTTATTGTTATTGGACCCAGGTCAATCTTCATTGAGCAGTACTATGCTCAAAGAAGATCCAGTCATGACCATCATGTCATATACCTGTTGCTTCCTACCTTTTGCAGGTTTCAGTCATTGGACTGTGGCCATGCTGGGGCATTGCCTTGATGGGTTTGATGAAATGAATCAACCCCAGTAATTTTTTCATTTAAATCTGGTACTTATTTCATTGGTCACTTTTGCCAAACAATTAAGTTACAGGGATGTAAACAAACCAACACCAGTTGATAAGTAGTGAGAACAAACACAAAGACACCTACACATATAAATATATATATATATACAACAGAACCTCACAGTACAAGTGTCTAATTGTATAAATAATTTACTGTACAAGCCAAGACCCGTCCAAATTTTTGTCTTGAAATACGAGCGGATATCTACAGCATGAGCATACAAATCATCCCACCTTTAAGGTAATTCCGTGAATAAAACTAGTTTACATATTTGTTTTACATTCTCTTTTTTATAATTGTCATTTTACTTGTAACTACACCATTTCTGTTTTAAAACCAATAGAAAATTATTTTTGATTGGTCTTGGTGGGCTGGAACAGATTAATTATATTTTAGTTAATTTCAATGGGGAAAATAGATTTGTAAAATGAGTAAATCATAAGACGAGCTTGGTTATGGACGAATTATACTCATACTGCGATTATATACATTTATAATATCATGCATGTATTCCCAGGCTATGCACCATGTCTAACAATTGCAGGTATGGCTGAGTGGTTTGAAATGGTTCCAGGTTCAGTCCCGCTAAGTTATTGGTGCAAAAAACACACCATCACTTGTCAAGTGATAGCGGAGGGACAAACACAGATGCAAAGACACATACACATAGATATATATACATAGAGGTTGGGGCTTCCTTCAGTTTCTGTCTACCAAATCCAATCCAATGATTGGCTCTCTTCTGTTGACCAGTCTTGGATGGAGAAGTAGCAGTTTTTCATTCATTTTGGCAATTTCATGTCAATATATTTCTGCAGTAATGGTTTTTCCAGGTTTTAAGAAGTTATAGTGGATGAGTCCAGCAGTTCACCACCAAACAATCATCATAACCTTCTTTTGAAGAGCACACACACACACACATATATATATGGCTGGTGCCACACAAAAACCATCCAGTACACTCTGTAAAGTAGTTTGCATGAGGAAGGGCATCCAGCCATAGAAATGATCCCAAAGTAAACAATGGAGCCTAGTCCAGCTCTCTGGCTTGTCAGCTCTTGTCAAACTGTCCAACCCATGCCAGCATGGAAAATGAACGTTACATGATGATTAGATGTGTCTTTATAAGATTTGATCTCCTTAATGTAACCTGTGCACAATTCCCCACATGCATGGTTTATGTAAGTATCTTTCTCTTAGTGCAGGCGTGGTTCACTTCTAAGAAATTCAATTTGCAACCATGTGGTTTCAGGTTGAGTCCCACTGTGTAGCACTTTGGGCAAGTGCCGTCTCCCATAGGCCTGGGCTGACGAATGCTGTGTGAGCTAATTGGTCAATGGAAACTGAGGGTGACAAGCTGGCAGAAATGTTAGCACGCCGGGCGAAATGCTTAGCAGTATTTCGTCTCCTGTGACGTTCTGAGTTCAAATTCCCCCGAGGTCAACTTTGCCTTTCATCCTTTCGGGGTCGATAAATTAAGTACCAGTTACGTACTGAAGTCAATGTAATTAACTTAATCCCTTTGTCTGTCCTTGTTTGTTCCCTCTATGTTTAGCCCCTTGTGGGTAATAAAGAAATAGGAAACTGCGTGGAATCCCATCGTATATATATACATATATATATATATATATATATCCATGCATGCATGGAAGATGGACATTAAACAATGATAATGATGACGATATATATATATACGTGTATGTCTGTGTTTATTAATAAGAGAAGGACTAGTAGAGCCTTGGGGTCGATGTAATCAACTTCCCCTGAAACTGTGGGCCTTGTCCCAAAATTTGATACCATTATTATTATTATCATTATTATTATTATTATTATTATTATTGCTATTATAGTAGTAGTAGTAGTAGCAGCAGCAGCAGTATGTTTGTTCTCTTACAGTGCTATGATGTAACTTTTGAAAACATTTTTCCTTCAAAATACAAATTCTTGGAGGATTACAGATGAAATTTTTTTTGGAGTACTTGTGAAAAGCAAAAAGAACTACAATTACTAAACATAGTCTCTCCTCAATATCCATGGGGCAGATTAAAAAACAAAAAATCGTGGTTTATTTTGTTTTATAAACGTTTATACTTTTATTTACGTGTGCAAAATCTAAAATGGCTTCCACACAATTATACAACACAACAAAATAATTCAATAGCCAGAAATAATAATAATAATAATAATAATAATAATAATGATAACACAAAAATCAAAGCAAACAACTAAATAAGCAAGAGGAAGGAGATAAAAATGGACAGTTTAGAGAACAATTAATAGAAGAAAGTTTTCTAAATACTCAAATAAATATTTTGGCAAGCAGTGACTGTAACAACAACCATAAGAGTAGAAGAAATAACTCTTACACAATTTCAAATATTACAGTCCATTCATAGAGCAGCTGTGTGGATACAAACTTTCTCTCAATTCAAAATGAACAGATAGAGTTTATGGACTTGTCACAGCTACAAGAGAAATATATGAAAAGGAGAATTTTGTAAAACCCAACAATATATTTTTGGCACAAAAGTTGGGGTGGGGTGAAGAGAAAAATTATGTAATTTCTCTTAGAAAAAAGGATAGAAGAGAGTTAAATTTTTTGTCATGTCAAGAAGTACAACAAATTCTCCAGGAGATATTAGAATAAATTATTTCAATTGAAATAGGTAAAAATGTTGGCACTATTTGCTGTATCTCTATAACTGAAAAGGTAACTAAAATACAGGCTGGAATTGTCAGGTGCACCTATGCTGCAGTATCTTTGACTTTTATTTTTTTTACTTGTTTCAGTCATCAGACTGCAGCCATGCTGGAGCACTGCTTTGAAGAATTTTTCACCCAATGAATCGACCCCAATACTTGCTATTTTTAAGCCAGTGGCTTATGCTATTTATCTCTTTTGCTAAACTGCTAAGTTGATGTAAAGACATCGACACTAAGTTGTCAAGCAGTGGTGGGGGGACAAACACAGATACAAAGACAGACACACACATATATATATATAAATACATTGTACATTTAAACACATAAGAGGTATCCATCATAGGATTCCTTGCACACTAGAAAGAACAGCTAAGTTCCAAACCACTATTAGGGATAAAACTTCAAAGGGAATATAGTGTATGGACTAAATTTTTACATGCTATGCTACTGGTAGTAGAA
>NC_069001.1:23888598-23892102 GCF_001194135.2 Octopus bimaculoides | reverse complement strand
GTCCAGAACCATGTAGTTGGAAAGCAAACTTCTTACCACACAGCCATGACTGCAAGAAACATAAGAGTCAAAATAACAGACATTGAAAACAATGTAGCCCCATGGCTAGAGCTGTATTTTGTCTCACAGTATGGGAATGTAGTAAAAGCTGATTTAATGACAAGTAACCTATGATCAGGGGTCACCAAAATGAACATGTCAGTTTTAATGACCAATAAAGGTGACAGAGTTGCATCAGAACTGAGACAAGGGGCATGAAATTGATATTAAGTAGAAAGTTTGCTTTTATTTGTTGGAGTGAAACCCAGCTCAGAAGAACTGGAAAGTAAACACAAGGAAAATGAAAATAATGTACTCACACACAGCTGACCCTCACCTGCACCCTTACATACGTCTACCCAAGCAAACACACACACATGCATCAACTAGCTGATGCTATCAGACCTCATCTAGAAAGCAACTTAAACGCAGGCTCCACCATCCTTATACACATGTATAGCAGATACACTTCCATAAGTAGACACCGACATCTATGCACTCATACAGCTGATATACATACATATATACACCTTCACCAGCCATGTATTTGATTTCCTGCAAATACCTTCAGAAGCTGACCAGGCAGCTAGGTGCCACCAGTTTTCTGTCCAGCTACATGGGCCAAGAAATTTTCCTTTTTAATGCATTTGGGGTCACTTGAATGTCAATTTCATTTCTAATATCACTTAATAAATAGCATCCCAGTTTCTGGTACCCATCTTGGACTTCCTTTATTTGACTAACTCAGCCCAACAAGCCAGATTTCTGTAAGAAGAGGCTGAACCAAACTGTTTTAAATAATAACAATAATAATAATTCTTTCTAATATAGGCACAAGGCCTGAAATTTCGAGGGAGGAAGTAAGCCTATTACATCAACCCCAGTGCTCAACTGGTAATTATTTTATCAACCCTGAAAGGATGAAAGGCAAGCTTGACCTCAGCAGAATTTGAACTCAGAACATAAAGATAGATGAGATACTGCTAAGCATTTTGCCCAGCATGCCAACTATTCTCCAGCTCACCGCCTTAAAGATAATAATAATAATAATAATAATAATAATAATAATAATAATAATAGTAATAATTATAATAATAATAATAATAATAATAATAGTAATAATTATAATAATAATAATAGTAATAATTATAATAATAATGGTCTCGAATTATGGCACAAGGTTAGCAATTTATGGAGTGGGGGCAAGTTGACTGTATTGACCCCAATGCTTAACTGGTACTTATTTTATCGACCCTGAAAGGATGAAGGCTAAAATCAACCTTGGTGGAATTTGATCTCAGAATGTAAAGACGGATGAAATACCGCTAAACATTTTGCTCAGCATGGTAACGATTCTTGTAGCTCAACGATTCTGGTCAGTTCCTCCATGAAACCAACAAATCAAAAGACCAGGAAGCATCATGGAGGTGGCTTAACAAAGGTGACCTAAATAATAATAACAAGCAGAGATTAATCAACTCAATTGCACTACCCAAAAGACAACGACAATGTACAGTGCCCTCCACACTAAGGCAAATGTACACAGGCTCTACATGAAGAGGGGTAAAGGTGGACGTGGACTGAAACATGTTAACAACATGTAAGGCAAGATAACGTTGCTGTGATATGAAATCAAAAGTTAAGCATATGTAGCTTCACTTGTCATTTGTGTGTGGGGGAGTGCATATGTGTGTGTGTGTGTGAGTGTGCACGTGCATGTGTGCATCTATCTGTCTGTCTGCCACATGAGTTGTAGTATGAAATTGAATGCATCTGGTGTAGGATGTAGGCTGTACATAGTCGTGCTATGCTTTTGACTGTGTGAAAAATTGCGATCCTCCATTTCGCATTCATGTTTTTGTTTATGTTTTTGTTTGTGTTTTTCTTTGTCATACCAACTACTCCACTGATTACTGGAACAGTTTTTCTCATGTTTATCTTCATTTATTTTCCCTTTGTTATGTAATAGTTTCTTGACTTCTTTGCAAGTGATATTTTGGCAAAAAGTGATTGAATGTCCATCAGAATAAAGAATTTCTCATTTCTGTCTTGGATTATTATGTTCTGGTGGCTCACCTAATTCTTATTGCCTGTGGGACAGACATTTTGCAGATTATCATAACTTCATCATTTTCACATTGCTTTGTTAGATACATACTTGATCATTATATGTCACTTCACAATGAAGAACTGTCAAAGCAAA
The DNA here is from genome assembly GCF_001194135.2 of Octopus bimaculoides. NCBI lineage: Eukaryota > Metazoa > Mollusca > Cephalopoda > Octopoda > Octopodidae > Octopus > Octopus bimaculoides. The sequence continues at coordinate 23,889,860 of NC_069001.1, read as the reverse complement.
CACGTTCATATCTAAAGGTACATATCAGAGGCTCTCAATAATTTTGACAGAAAATGTACTGGAATCAAACAAAATTTTCTGGTGAATGTTACATGGATAGTTAAACATAGAAGTGGCTGTGTGGTAAGTCGCTTGCTTACCAACCACATGGTTCTGGGTTCAGTCCCACTGTGTGGCACCTTGGGCAAGTGTATTCTACTAGAGCCTCAGGCCGGCCAAAGCCTTGTGAGTGGATTTGGTAGATGGAAACTGAAAGAAGCCCGTTGTATATATGTATAAATATATGTGTGCGCGTGTGTGTGTGTGTGTGTGTGTGTGTGTATGTTTGTGTGTCTGTGTTTGTCCCCCAATATCGCTTGACAATCGATGCTGGTGTGTTTATGTCCCCGTAACATAGCGCTTCGGCAAAAGTGACCGATAGAATAAGTATTAGGCTTACAAAGAATAAGTCCTGGGGTCAATTTCTTTGACTAAAGGCGGTGCTCTAGCATGGCGACAGTCAAATGACTGAAACAAGTAAAATAGTATAGCTGCATGGACGAGAGGCTTGTTTTGTAACCACATGGTTTTGTGTTGAGTCCCACTGCACAGCACCTTGGACAAATGTCTTCTACTATAGGCCTGGGCTGACCAGTTCCTTGTCAGTGAATTTGGTAGATAGAAACAGCATGAAAGCCCATTGTGTGTGTATGTGTGTAATCATTATTAAGGTGGTAGAAAGGTGGTGAGCTGGCAGAATCATTAGCATGCTGGATGAAATGATTAGCGGTATTTCGTCTGCCACTAAGTTTTGAGTTCAGATCCTGCTGAGGTCAACTTTGCTTTTTGTCCTTCTAGGGGTTAATAAAATAAAGTACCAATCTAATTCTATGGGTTTGATGGTACCAACTAACCCATATCATAAAACTTACTGGCTTTGTGCTAAAATTTATAACATCACCATTTTAACATCTGCTTTTCTGTGTCCGCATGGGTTGGACAGAATTTGCAGAGGCAGATTTTCTACAACTGGATGCCCTTCCTGTTCACCAACTCTTGCCTGTTTCCGAGCAAGGTGATATTATTCCATGGTCAGACATGTTTTTGATGGACACTGCTTGCATGATGCCATCACACATTTACAACTAGCATACAATTGTAAGGTAAGGAAGGGTACAGTAACACACACACACACATATATGCATATATATATATATATATATATATATATATATATATAGATAGATAGATAGATAGATAGATAGATAGATAGATAGATAGAT
>NC_069001.1:23887453-23888588 GCF_001194135.2 Octopus bimaculoides | reverse complement strand
GATAGATAGATAGATAGATAGATAGATAGATAGATAGATAGATGGATAGATAGATGGATAGATAGATAGATACGATGGGCTTCTTTTAGTTTCCATCTACCAAGCCCACTCAGAAGTCTATAGCAACTCTAACAGAAGACACTTGTACAAGGTGCCAAGCAGTCGGACTGAACCCAAAACCATGTGGTTGGGAAACAAATTTCTTGCCACACAGCCATGCCTGCACCCATTAAACCATTATCATCATCGTCATCATCATTTTTATTGCTATTATCATCATCATCATCATCACTGTTATTATTAAGCTGAAGAAGAAGGTAAAAATCAATGACAACAAGGATAGCAATGGGTACTAAGTGTTAGAGAGATAATACCTTAGCAGTGATTATGCATTCCGTTGCAGCTTGTGTACACTAATGCCCTCTGTACAGGAGCCAAGCAGACCATTTTGCGCATAAGCACATGATACATAAAGTCTCTTTAAATGTTTTCTTTGTCAAACTCTGAAAGAGGGGTCTATAATTAGATAAAAGTTTGATCGGTCCTAGGAAGATTATCTTTTAGCCAAAGCCACTTTAAAGAGGAAAATGTTGGATTTGATGTTTTAGTTATTTCCCAGAAGAATTAGAAAAGAGAGAATTGCATTAGAGAAATAAAAATTCTTAAAAGTCAAATTGACCATTTGTGCTGATGGCTCTGTGAGGATTCATTTATCTTTGCTTTGCTCTTGGGAGAATGGATGGTATCTAGAGCAGCTTAGTTAACAAGTTTACCATTAAAGAGTCAGAGTTCAGAACAAGGTGTTTATCTCCCTTGGAAGCCTGCAGATTGGAGAATGTCTTTTCTCATTTAGTCTAACGTGAAATTTCTAATGTAAATAAATGAATTCTTCATAAATGTTTAATGTACAGGTTGTCAGACAAATGGTTGAAAGTAAAAGTATCTCAGAAGCATGGTATGTTGTCCAATCTGTCTTGCATCAGAATAGCATTTCTATTGAAATCCTTTCCCAAACATATTTTTCCCACGGTGATAGTCACTGGAATTAGTACACAAGAAACCGCCAACCATGCTTTAGCATGAATTGTTTGGAGAATATGAACAAAATGGGTATACATATATATATATATATATA
>NC_069001.1:23886274-23887001 GCF_001194135.2 Octopus bimaculoides | reverse complement strand
TATATATATACATATAGGTGTGTGTGTGTGTGTGTTGGTATGTTTTGAGAAGAGCAAGTGAGACTAACAGCAGATGAGGTATCTAATGCACATTCATTCTTCGCTTTCTTCATCAATGAAAGGCTTCACTCCTTCCAATTGCATCCCAACATTCATTGCATTTGTTTACCTTCTCATTTTCTCTTTGATGATATTAACTTCACACTGTTACTAATAGACATCATTATGCAATTACAGTCATGCATGTCCATTAAGAACACTGACACTCGGCCTCATAATAACCACTCAACAGCCATATTGAACCAATGAGAAAGAAGCTCTATGTGGTCAAATGACTAGCTAGAAATGGCTGCCAAATCACTCTCAGATCACAACTTTATCTCTTCTTTATTTTTCTGAAAGGTGTACATTCTGTATAATACTGTATGAGATAATTTGTGTATTGTGGTCAAATGACTAGCTAGAAATGGTTGCCAAATCTCTTTTTTTTTTTTTTTTTAAGAAGTGCATACATTCTGTATAATATTGTGTGAGATAATTTGCGTATTAAAAGTTGAGATAAGGGAAGACATGGTTGTGTAACAAGAAGTTTGCTTCCTAACCACATGGTTCTGGAGTCAGTTCCACTGTGTGACACCTTGGACAAATGTCTTCTATCATAGCCCGAGGCTATGATAGAAGATAGAAGATATATATATAAATAAATATATATATATATATATATATA
>NC_069001.1:23883069-23885967 GCF_001194135.2 Octopus bimaculoides | reverse complement strand
ATATATATATATATATATATACATATATATATGGAGGTAATTATGCCGATAAACAATTTAGATACATTAAATATTTTATAATAGTTTGGGTAAGAAAAACATAATATGCATGCTGCAATGCCTCAGTATATGAGTTAATTTGTTCCTGGTGACCACTTCTAAAGCAAAAAACTCCTGAAACAGACCAATAATTTCCCACAGTAGCAATGTTATAAATCGTAATTCGTTCCCAGAAAAATATTTTATCTAAAAATTTATAATATTCATATATAAGTGGCAATAAAATGACAACAGAATGTAATGAATATGTTATGTAAAGTAAAAAAAAATGTCAAGATCATTTATAGGGAAAAGTATTATTATAATTGTTTTCTGAATCACTTTCACTCGTACTAGACTCACACACACCATCACTTGTAGATGCAATCACTGATTCACAAGCACTCATAGACAGATCGTAGATTTCTTTTTCAAAAAAACAAGTCTAGTGTTGTTTGCTTTGAAGAAGCTTTTTTCTCTCTCAATAAATTTCTTGGTAACATGTTTGTATGTATTAGGTCATCCCATAAATAATCCCAGTTTTTTATATTTCTTTTATTTTTCAAAATTAAGATAAACAAAGCTCTTATTTAATCTAAAATATACTCTCTTTCATTTCCTACAATGCTCTTCCATCTCTCTGGTAGACTTGCAAAGCTCCTCTTCCAAAATTCACTTGTCAGTGATGAAAAATACTGTTCTGACCTCATCTACAAAATTCATATTCTTTCCATCCAAAAAATGATTTTGAAGACTGCAGAATAAATGATAATAGGTTGGGGCAAACATTGGTGGATGGGGGGGGGCATCATTTTCCATTCAAACTGCTCCAGCTACTGGAATGTTATCCTCGCAGTATTTGGTCGAACATTATCCAAATGGAAGAACACCTTTCGTCTTGAAACCAAAGATGGTCATTTTTCTTCTAGTGTTGACTGGTTGAATGACCAACTCCAACTTCTCTGCTAATTCCTCAACAGTTACAATGGGATTTTGTTCCACCAGGGTTTGCAGGACCTCTTTATCAAGCTCTACAGATCTTCCCATATGAGGCTCATCTTCTAGGCTGTAGTTTCCGGCTTGGAATTTCTAGAACCATCATTGACACTGGCTTACACTTATTGTCTGATCCCCTTATACTGCATTAATATTCCTTGCACTTTCCATTGTGGTGTTGCCTTTATTGAACTCATAAAACAAAATATACCAAATATGCTCCTTTCTCAATTCCATTACAGCTTTGGAAAAATAACTGTTAAGATCGAACTGCACTCTTCAAAACTTGCACTAAAAATAAGGACAAGGTACAAATTACAACCTGCTTTTATAGCAAATTAATGCAGGTAGTTTATCTCATGCCCCTTCTGACTTTTAGTTCATGAAATTGAAAAAGCCGTATTATTTATGGCATGACCCAATATATATGTATATATGTACACAAGCATGACAGAAGTAAATAGACAACCCATAAGACATCATTTTATATATATTCTAGCTTGTAAAGGTTTATATTTTTTATCAATTGACATTTTTATGTTTCAGGTTCTATATGTGACTGTTTAATCATGCCATGTACAAAAGAAGCCTTGGCACTGTCTGAATTTCAAAGAGGCCATATTGTGGGTCATTCTGAAGGTGGACAGAGTCAGTGTAAAATTGCAGAAAACCTTGAGATCCTGCTTTCAACAGTTAATAGAATGGTTGTGCAATTCACCAGAGAGGGGAAGGAGTTCACATCACCTCACCCAGATCAACTAGGGCCCTCTGACAGAACTCTTCTCTTTGCTTAGAGATAATCCTCATTGCAAGGCTTCTGACATAGCAGAACAAGTTAATGTCAGTCCCAAAACAGCTGTCAGGTATCTCCACAAACTTGGTTACTTTGGCAGTGCAGCGAGAAGGAAGCCACTTCTTTGACCAGCCAACATCAAGCAGAGAAAAGATCGGACCAGTGAGATAGATGGTGGAGAGGTCATTAGCATTTTGGGACACTGTCGTATCCTCTGATGAGTCCAGATATGTTGGATTTCCTGACAGTGATCAAATGTAGGTCTGCAGACTGTGATCAAGAATTTGAAGTGAAAAAGTTGCAGCCAACAATGAAACACAGCAGTTATTTTTGTGATGATCTGGGGAGCAATTTGGAGCAATAGTTGATCAGAGCTGTTGGAGTGTGAAGGAAACAAACTCAGATAAATATGTGTCCATACTGCATAAATGACTCCTTCAAATCTTCTCCAGTGGTGAAATGATTAAAGAAAACTTTATGGAAGATGGGGCTCCTTGTCACAAGTCTAAAATGACCCAAGATGTGTTGGATGAGGATGGCATTAAAAAGCTTCCATGGCCAAGACAGTCACCAGATATGAACCCTATTAAACACCTCTGGGACATAATGGACTGGAAACTTTATAAAAGAAAAAAAAGCGTCTTCAAATCCAGATCTTTTGAGATTACTGCATAAAACTTGGCAAGAAATTCTGCAAGTGAATATTCATTATCAGATCAATATCATGCCTAATAGGGTCCTAACAGTTAATAAATAATGTGAATGCATAATTTCAGATTTACAGAAATGTTAATGATTATAAGGGTGTCTATTTACTTCTGCTATGTCTGTGTATATGTGTGTTTATGATTGTCTTTCTGAATTGGTTGACAACCAGTGTTGGTTTGTTTATGTTCCAGTAACTTAACAGGAAAAGAAACTGATAGAAAAAGAAACAGATTTTGTGTAAAATGTAAGTGCTGGAGTTAATTTGTTTAACTAAACCTTTGAAGGTGGTACCCCAGCATGTCTGCAGTCAAATAACTAAAACAAGATGAAATACACACACACACACACATTCATATATATAT
>NC_069001.1:23880830-23883059 GCF_001194135.2 Octopus bimaculoides | reverse complement strand
TAAAAAACAGAAAAAAATAGATATGTATATATGTGTGTGTGTGTGTGTGTGTACACACACACCTCCTGGAACAATGCTGAAGGCTAAAGCAAAAGTCAAAATGTGAGTATCTGTTTTGCCTGCTAGAGAAAACAATTAAATCTCTTTCAAATCACCCCCAACAGTTTTAAATAAATTGATTCTGATCTAGAGATGTCAAATGATGTACCTCGGGGCAAGCATGAATATATGGCACCAACAGTAAAATGGGATGAAAGGCAACATTGGATAATATAGTTCTAGACATAGTCTTAAACTCTTGGGGTTGTCACAGCTGGAACGCCCTTGACAATAAGTCAAGTCAATCTGTATTAACCCGGGGCTACACAGTGATGACATCAACAAAATGACAAAGGGTGTGTTTTTAAGTTTACAACTACTGGAAAGGAGAGTAATTCATATCCTGCTACCGACTCGGTGTTTAAGAGTGATTTCATTGTCACGTCAGATTGATATATCATGTTATGTAAGTAATTATTAATTAGTTTGAAAATTTATAAGACAGTTGCTCATCTTATAAGATTAATATTTATTAGCAATCATTTGTGAAACTACAAGGTAGCATGGTAGTATGCTCAACAAATTTGCTTTCATATAGGAGAGATGTCGTCACTTGAAATAGTTAACACTATTCGCTAACAAAGTCTCTGTCATATTCTAATTAAAATATTACTCTGATTTTAGTCTCTAATTAAATTCTGTAAATTTACCATAATGCTCATGAATAATATGCTACCATGTATAACACGTATTTTAATTATGAAGGTTATCATACCATTTATAATACACAGAGTTGTATAACAGCTAATACAGTAAATAATTTATCATATTTTTATATAAAATTCACAGGTGCAGGTATGGCTGTGTGATAAGAAGCTTGCTTACCAAGCACATGGTTCCGAGTTCAGTCCCACTGCATGGCACCTTAGGTAAGTGTCTTCTACTATAGCTTCAGGCCAATCAAAGCCTTGTGAGTGGATTTGGTAATATGTATGTATTTATGTGTGTGCCTGTGTTTGCCCCCTACCATTACTTGACAACCGATGTTGGTGTGTTTATGTCCCCATAACTTAGTGGTTCGGCAAAAGAGACCAATAGGATAAGTACTAGGCTTACAAAGAATATGTCCTGGGGTCAATTTCTTTGAATAAAACCCTTTGAAGTGGTGCTCCAGCATGGCCACAGTCAAATGACTGAAACAAGTAAAAGAATGAAGAAAGATGTATTTAATGAAAACAATTTAAATGCAGATGTGGCTGTGTGGTAAGAAGATTGCTTTCTAATCACATGGTTCCAGGTTCAATTCCATTATGTGGCACCTTGGGCAAGTGTTTTCTACTATAACCCCAATTGACCAAAGCCTCATGACAAATATAGACAAATATATGTCTTTGGGTGTGTATTAGTTGTCCACTACAGCTTGAAAACCAGTGTTGGTATGTTTACATCCTCATAACTTAGCAGTTTGGCAAAAGACTGATAAAATAAGTACCAGGCTTTCAAAAATTGTCCTGGGGTCGACTCATTTGACTAAATATTCTTGAAAGTTGTACTCCAGCATGGCCACACTCTAATGACTAAAACAAGAAACAGATAAAAGATGGTTAAAAAGTTTGCAATGCAGTTTCAGGTTCAGTCCCACTGTATGGCACTTTGGGCAAGTGCCTTCTGCTGTCACCCTGAGCCAATTAATGCCTTGTATGTGAATTTGGTAGATAAAAGCTGTTATGAAGCCCAACATATATGTGTGTGTGAATGAGAGTGTGTGCGTGTGTGTATAAAAGTTTCTTTCAGTTTTTGTTTACCAAATCCACTCACAAAGATTTAGTTGGCCCTGGGCTGTAGTATAAGATACTTTCTAAAGTGCTTATTCTCTCGGTCTCTTTTGGCGAACTGCTAGATTACAGGGATGTAGACAAACTAACATCGGTCATCAAGTGATGGTGGGGGACAAACACTGACACACACACACACACAGACACACACACACACATATATATATATTTTTTCTCCATGTTTTTCTCCTTGTTTTCTCCGTATTCTTTCTGTTGAAGAGCGTAGCTCGAAACGTTAAAGACTTTCTGTATTCCCGAGCGTCAAACTAATGCATCCTTTTGTTGTTTACACCACCTGTCCTCGTCTGTTGTTGTTTTTTTTCGTACATTCTCCCATATATATATATATATATTT
>NC_069001.1:23878792-23879793 GCF_001194135.2 Octopus bimaculoides | reverse complement strand
TAAATACATTCATATCTACTTCAAGATTTTGGTTTGTGTCTCTTGAGATGGCTTACATAAATATACAGCAACTGGTAAATTTTTACTCCAATGTATAATTTCTTTATCTGTATTAGGGGATTATAAATATTATTCTGTCTGTGTTATTTCATTGAAAGGTAATTGCCGTGAGATACACCTGCAGCAGGTTATGCTGGTCATTACATGAAATTAAAGAATATAGTAGAAATTGTAACATGTCATCCTACTTTATATTAAGACTTCTCTGTAGCTCAGTAGATATGTATATCAATACCATAATTTAACCTAGATATTTAATACACATACAAAGTTTTCAGTTACGACCTCTTTATCTCAGGCTTTCCTGATGCAGAATTTCGTGCCTTGTTTGTTTAACAGGTAATATTCATGTTCCATTTTTCCAGAAACTCAGAGTGGAATAGAAGCATCTTAAAGAATACTATTAAAAGTGCTTCGCTTTTACATTTATATCACATTCTTTTCTTGCATTTGTATATCTTTTATATGATACAGCTATTAAATCAATAGCGATAGAACAATTTCATTGACAATGTGCATTGTTCCCGGTGTATATCGCCATATATCTACTTATGAGATATTTTGATTTGTCTATCATGAGATACATTTAATGTTCATATTTATATAAACATATATCTATCTATCTATATATGTATATATTTATATATATATATATATATATATAGGCGCAGGAGTGGCTCTGTGGTAAGTAGCTTGCTTGCTTGCTTACCAACCACATGGTTCCGGGTTCAGTCCCACTGCGTGGCACCTTAGGCAAGTGTCTTCTACTATAGCCTCGGGTCGACCAAAGCTTTGTGAGTGGATTTGGTAGATGGAAACTGAAAGAAGCCCGTCGTATGTATGTATATATATGTTTTTGTGGGTCTGTGTTTGTTCCTCCAACATCGCTTGACAACCGATGCTGGTGTCCCCGTAACTTAGCAGTTCGGCAAAAGAGACTG
>NC_069001.1:23872001-23878034 GCF_001194135.2 Octopus bimaculoides | reverse complement strand
TTCTCAACACCAGAAAGAAGAAAGCTAATTCAAAGACTACAGATCCAATCCATCACTGGAACTGTAAAACTCTGTAAAACTTTCCAAAAGTTTATAATTTAAATATATATGAGCATGTCTAGATATGCAACTATATGCACGAGAATACATACATAAAACAAAACACACAGATCTGCACACACACATGCATACATACATACATACATACATACATACATACATATTAAATTTATAATGACAAAGCAACAGGAATTATGTGATCAATTTCATTTGCTTACAGCTGTTTCTGTTATGAAAAAACAATGCCCTTAGAAATAGCTGTTATGAAAAGCAGGGCACTCGGAGAAAGCTGTAAGCTATTGAAGTGGTTTACTTAAGTCCTGTTTCCTTGTCATTCATTCATTAATAATATATGTGAAAGTACAATGGCCCAGTGGTTAGGGTAGCAGACTCGTGGTTGTGGGGTCATGGTTTTGATTCCCAGACCAGGCACTGTGAGTGTTTATTGAGCAAAAACACCTAAAGCTCCACGTGGTTCTGGCAGGGGGTGGTGGCAAACCCTGCTTTCTCTCACTTTTTCTTCCTGTTTCTATTGTACCTGTATTTCAAAGGGCCAGCCTTGTCACAAGCCCTATGTCATGCTGAATCTCCCCAAGAACTATGTTAAGGGTACACATGTCTGTGGAGTGCTCAGCCGATTGCACATTAATTTCATGAGCAGGCTGTTCCATTAACCGGATCAACTGGAACCCTCATAGTCATAACCAATGGAGTGCCACAACAAATAATATGTATAAGCTATATATGTGCATTCTAGCACCATTCTACTTTAGCTCCTATAAGCAAGTGAGAAATGAACATATATCAAAAAGGGGAAAGAACAACGATCCATGATACTGAGGGCCTTGATAATATCCAAGCATGGAACATTGCTGTGGCATTATGTCTCATAAGAAGTGATTTTAGAACAGATTGGAGTGAAAAACATAATTGTAAAATAGCAAAAGCACAAGTTCCACTGCGCCAGGTATGTTGTAAGACTCACAGACAATAAGTGGATCTATGCCATTGTTAAATGGTATCTGAAAAATGAGAAGAGACAATTTGGAAGTCTTCCAAGTTGATGGAAAGATGGCATTGTCAAAAACAACCAGACGCAAATGGAAGAGAAAGACAGGATGAATCCACATTGTTTTCAGTGATATATAAGTGTATAAGGACATTTGACAGTGTGATAAGAAGCTTACTTCTCAACCACATGGTTCCAGGTTCAGTCCCATTGTGTAGCACCTTGGGCAAGTGTCTTCTACCATAGCTTCAGGCCAACCAAAGCACTGTGAGTGGAAATGGTAGACAGAAACGGAAAGAAGCCTGTCATGTGTGTGTGAATCTGTTGGAATACTCCAATATACTAAGAATATATATATATATATATATATATATATATATATAACAACTGATGTTGCTGTGTTTATGTCCCTGTAACTTAGCAGTTTGGCAAAATAGATTAACAGAATGAGTACTGAGCTTAGAAAGAATAAGTTCTGGGATTGATTTCTTTGACTAAAACCCTTTAAGGCAGTGCTCCAGTATGGCCACAGTTAAATGATTGATGCAAGTAAAGGAATAAGAGTATAAAAGAATATCTGCACATGTGCGTGTGTTTGTGTGTGTGTGTTTTGTATATGCACGTACAGAGAGAAAGAGGGAGAAAGAGAGAGGGAAATTTTGATAGTTGTATTCAAGGAAGTAACAACATGTAGAATACTGCATTAAAAAAATCCCTTGGGTAGAAAAAAAGTTAAAGGTTTTTCCATCAAAGGGCTTTTTTTAGTCCAATATTCTCTCTGCTGATACTTATAGCTTTATCTACTTTGAGTTCCACCATTAAAAACGATTTATTTCATATTTAGATATCCCTTGCAGTTTCTCAATTCTTATATACTCTTATATATATATATTTATCTATCCAGCCACCAATCCATCGATCCACCCATCCATCTATCTTTCCATCCATCCATCCATCCATTTATCTATCCATTTATCTATCTATCTATCTCTCTATCTATTTTTCTTATACACGAATATTCTTGACAGTGACTTCAAAGATTTGGCCAGATAAGGCATCATTGGACTACGGTGCATTAGAATCTGACAATGGCTTAGCTCACAGAAGATTTGAAGTCACTGTCAACAATATTCTTGTTTAAGAATAATAAATTTGTACCCTACAATCTGAATAACCCATCAGATTAATGTAAAATTGTTTTTATTTTAACTGGACATGAAAACAAATTTTAATATCCATCTACACAGACAGAGACAAAAAGACAAATAGACAAATAGACAAATAGACAGATAGATAAATAGATAGATAGATAGACAGATAGATATACCCATGTGCATGTGCACACATGTACACACACACACACACACACACAAATATGGACATGGTTACACAAGCATAAAATGAAATTGGTACGTTGAAACAGGAAACCACTTCAGTTTGTGCCCACTCTACATATTTCTTCTCACATCATTGATGAAATATCTACTAGACAAAACAGTAGACCCACTATAATGAACTAAAAATCCTTAACGACGATGTTCCAGTATGGCCGGCTATAGTCTGATGACTAAAACTGGTGAACATTGAATAAATAAGAATATATCGCTGCTATTATGTTAAATTGTTGTGTGTCCAAATTTGGCAAAATGGGTTTTTTTCAATACTTATTTTTGCTTGCAAAGGTGGTGCTTCAGCATGGCCACAGTCAAATGACTGAAACAAGTAAAAGAATAATAGCCAGTTCCCTCCATCACCATTTGTCATCCAGTGTTGGTGTGTTTACATCCTGGTAACGTAGTGGTTCAGCAAAAGAGACTGATAGAATAAGTACTTGGTTGACAAAGAATACGTCCTGGGGTCAATTTCTTTGACTAAAACACTCTTTAAGGTTTTTAGGCTGTGCTCCAGCATGGCTGCAGTCAAATGACTGAAACAAGTGAAAATCAAGAAGAATATATGCAAGCCAATGAGGAAGCTCTTATGCAGAGTTTTGACTTGCTAGAAATTGCAGCCAAATCTCCCTTGGAGTACACCACACTCACTCTCTTTACAAAGTACATTTGGATTAGGTACTCTAAGGTAGACTACTCCACAAAAAAGAAGGAAAGAAAAAATACAGTATTTGAAATATCTGTCATCACAGATTTTGAGATCTAATACGACTCAAGGTTAAAACCCAACTACAACAAGATATTTTTTCTATTTTGTCTTTACTTGTCTCAGTCGTTGGACTGCATCCATGGTGAAGCACAGCCTTGAACGGTTTCAGTCAAATTAAATCGACCCCAGTATTTATTTTCCTTTCTAAGAACTTATGTTATCAGTCTCTTTTGTTGAAACATTAAGTTACAAGGATGTAAATAAACCTACACTTGTTGTCAAGCAGAGGTGTGTGGTGAACAAATATGAAATCACACACAAAGATACATCATTGCTATCATCATCCTTTAATGTCCATTTTCCACACTGGCATGGGTCAGCTGGTTTGACCAGAGCTAGCAAGCTGGAGAGCTGCACCAGATTACAGTCTAATTTAGCATGGTTTCTTGGCTTGATGCTCTTCCCAAACACCAACCATTTAACAGGGTGCTGGGGCTTTGCTGTTGTAAGGCACAAAATAAAGTTGCTCTTAACTTGAGATGCAATCACAACAATCACTCCAAATATTGGATCATGGGAAAACCAATCAGACCTCACAGTTGTAACCATGTGTAAGCTCACTCAACCACTTACTAGCAAGGACTACTACATTATGGCCACTCTCAACTTGCCCTCTCCACAGACCCTATAAGAAAGAGACCATCTTCAACCTGTCATCCCCCTTCCAGTCCTTTTGTGACATCACTTCCTCTCTCTACCAGTCACTTATCCTCCTCCCACAGGCTTTTAATGTGGCACTGGCATGAGCACTTGTATGTGGAACTGGCATGAGTGCTTTATATATATATATATATATATATATGTATATATATATATGGTAAGCCTCTTTCAGTTTCTGTCTACCAAATCCACTCACACATCTTTGGTCAGCTCAGGGATATAGTGACGCTATAGTAAATGACACTACTATCCCAAGGTGTTGCAGAGTGGAACTGAACCCATGACTCCATGGCTGGGAAACAAACAAGCTTCTTAACCATACAGCCATGCTTGCACCTATTTGTGACACATCGCATTTAAAGAATTCTTTATTTGTGTTGTTTTGCACTCTGTTGTTGTATTCTTGTTTCATTGCCCATGAGGCAAATACAGATATCATCATCATCATCCTTGCCAGCATCAGCAGCAGTATCTGAACAAACATCATCATTATTGCAGTATTCATCATTGTTATCTGTTCTCTTCCAAATTCAACATTATTGTTTCCTCTTACAACTAAAATCTGGCATCAATCAATTTAAAGTTTGACCAGGCCATTATTCCTACACCCCACCCTGCCGTGCCTGGCACTAATACTGACCAAAGTCTCCAACTCTGACCAACACTGACCAGCACTGCAATGCCAATTTATGCTCTCTGAGCTAAACTGAACTGTGCTGTATTCAATTATTACCCATACCATCAATCTTATTCAAAATTCTTAACTTCAGGCCTGAATAATTAGCACTTTAAAACTATCTCTGGATAATGTTTTTACTGCTCCTCATTGGTGATCGTGTCATTGTTGTTGTTGTTGTTGTTGTTGTTGCTGGTGATGGCGGTGGCGGTGGAGCTGGTGGGATGATGCTGGTGATGGTGTGATTGTCATTGTTGTAAGTAATGTTTCTGCCATTGTTACTGTCAATGGTTTTACAGCTGTTCTTATTTCTGTTGTTATTGTTGGCAATAGGTATTGTTGTTTTAGCTGTTGTTGCTGCTGTTGTTGTTGTTGTTGGCAATGGTGTTGTTGGAGGTGTTGGCGTCCATGATGGTATTACTGTCATTGTCATTAGCAACGTTGCTATTGTCATAGTCAATGGTGTTACTATTCTCATTTTTGTTCATGGTGGTGGTGGTGGTGGTATTGTCATTTCTGTTTGTAATATCGTTGTTGTTGTTGTTGTCAGTGGTAGTGTTGGTTAAGGTATTGGTAACAGTACTTCTGGTGGTGGTAGTGTTCTTGTCAGTTGTGCTAATGTCTGTGGTGTGGTAGCCTTAGTAGAGTGGCAGTGCAGTGAGGAGGATGGGTAGTTGTAACAGTGGTACTGGTTGTGCAGTAGTGGTGGCAGTAGTATTGAAGGGTATGATGGCATGGTGGTGGTGGTGGTGGTGGTGCTGGTAGTGGCTGGGTAATGATGGGTGATAATAGTAGTAATAGTAGTGTTAATGGTGTTAGTGTTTGTGATGATGTTGATGGTGGTAGTAACAGCATAAAAGTAATGGCAATGGTATCTGTGCAAGTAGATGTGGTGGTATTGGCAGGAGTTTTGGTGAAGGTACTGGCAGGAATTGATAGAAGTGGTAGTGGTGGTGATAGGGGCACTAGCAGCGATGATAAAGATGATGGCAATGACGACGACGATGATAATAACGATGATGATGTTGATGATGATGATGATGATGATGATGATAATGATGTCAGAGATGGCGATGATGGTGATGATGGTATCTGTGTTAGTGGTGGTCATCATGGAGTGGTGGTGTTCGTGGTCGTAGTGGTGCTGGCAGTAGTGGTGGAGGTTGTAGCAGCGGTGGGATTGGTGGTGGTGGTGGTGGCAGTGATAGATATCTCAGAGCTGATAGAAAACATATTTGTTCTCAAACAGACAGCCTTCCTCTATCTATAATTGTTGTTGGCCAACAGTCAGAAGTAAGTTTACACTGTGTCCACACACAATGTATCTTTGGAACTTCACAGCACATGGTAGTTTGCTTCTGACACCAATAGGAATGACGGTATACATACATACATACATACATACATACATACATATATACATACATATATACATATATACATACATACATACATACATACATACATA
>NC_069001.1:23867763-23868482 GCF_001194135.2 Octopus bimaculoides | reverse complement strand
AGCCTCGGGCTGACCAAAGCCTTGTGAGTGGATTTGGTAGATGGAAACTGAAAGAAGCCCGTCGTATATATGTATGTATATATATATATATATGTATGTGTGTATGTGTTTGTGTGTCTGTGTTTGTCCCCCCAACATCGCTTGACAACCGATGCTAGTGTGTTTATGTCCCCTTAACTTAGCGGTTCGGCAAAAGAGACTGATAGAATAAGTACTAGGCTTCTAAAGAATAAGTCCTGGGGTCGATTTGCTCAACTAAAGGCGGTGCTCCAGCATGGCCACAGTCAAAAGACTGAAACAAGTAAAAGAGTAAAAAACAGGAAAGTGGAAATTTTTTGGTGTTATTTACTTTCCATTACACATGTTTCATTTGCTAAAAGGAATTACAAAGATTTACATGTTAGATATAAGTGTAAAGGAATTTCATATTAGAAATTCAAAGTGGAGAATAAATAATACCAAAAAGTTTCCACTTTCCTATTTCATTATACGATAAATCTGCAAATGATATTTCCATAATTCTCATTTTTAATATGCATTTTGAGTATCATACACCAGCAAGTGTGGGTATGTATTCATAGTAATACTGAAATAAGCAGATGTGCTTCAAGAGGTGGGATTTACCCTAACTACTTATATAATATATATAAAAATTGAAAATGGGACTTATATAATATATATATATACATACGTGTGTGTATGTATGTATATATATAGAT
>NC_069001.1:23857175-23867143 GCF_001194135.2 Octopus bimaculoides | reverse complement strand
TATATATATATATAATACATATATACATAATACATATATACATATATACACATGCACACATTCAAAATTATGTGTGCATGTGTGTATATATATATATATATATATATATTGAGTCATCCCATAAATAATGTGGCTTTTTTTATACTTCTTTTATTTTTCAAAATTAAGATAAACAAAGTTCTTTTTTAACCTAAAATATACTCTCCTTCATTTTCTACAATGTTCTTCCATCTATCTAGTGGACTTGCAAGGACCCTCTTCCAAAATTCCTTGTCTGTGACAAAAAATACTCCAGTACTGTTCTGACCTCTTCTACAGAATTCATATTTTCTCCTTCCAAATGATTTTGAAGATTGCAGAATAAATGATAATCAGATGAGGCAATGTCTGGTGAATATGACAGGTGGGGCATTGTTTCCTATTCAAACTGCTCCAGCCTTTGGATTGTCATCCTTGCTGTATATGGCCAAGCATTATCCTGATGGAAGAACACCTTTTGTCTTGAAACCAAAAATTGTCGTTTTTCTTCTAACCCTGACTTAAGCCGATCAAACTGCTCCCAGTAGATCTCCTTTGTTATTGGTTGGTTTGGGTTTAGAAGTTAAAAGTGGACTAAACCTTTCATATCCCACCAAACAGATAACACCCTATGTGGGTGAAAATCTTCTTTAGCCTGGGGTGCCCAGTTTTCTCCTTTTCCTACCCACTGTCTTTGGTGCTTGAAATTGTTAAAAAGAACTCATTTCTTGTCACCAGTCACTGTTCAGTTCAAAAAATGTTCATTCGAGAGATGTGACCACAAAGAAGAGCACACATTCACTCTCTGCATGCAATTGGACTTGGAAAGTTTGTGAGGAACCCATTGACCCAATTTGCTGACTTTTCCAATGGCATGCAAGTGTCAATGAATGGTTGAATGACCAAATCCAAGCTTCTCTGCTAGTTCCTTAACAGTTACAATAGGATTTTGTTCCACCAGGGTTTGCCGGACATCCTTGTCAAGCTCCACAGATCTTCCAGAATGAGGCTTTAGTTTCCAGCTTGGAATTTCTGGAACCACCATTGACACTGGCTTGCACTTATTGTCCAATCCCCATATACTATGACATAATGCCAAAGGTCTTGGACATTGCTCCCATGATACCCAGCACTCAAAAGGAACTCAGCCACTTTGCCTCCATGAGGCCCAATGTTTAAACGGTGCTCTTTACATGCTACTGGCACGGGTGCCAGTTACATTCCACCAACATCAGCCATGACTACTATTTCACTTGGCTCGACGGGTCTTCTCAGGCACAACATATTGCCAAAGTTCCCAGTCACTAGTCATTGCCTCTGTGGGGCTCAAAGTTGAAAGATCATGCTTCGTCACTTCACCCCATACATATATATATAGGCACAGGTGTGGCTGTGTGGCAAGAAGCTTGCTTCTCAACCACCTGATTCCAGGTTCAGTCTTCTACTATAAACGTCTTCTACTATAAAGCTTTGTGAGTGGATTTGATAGGCAGAAACTGAAAGAAGCCCATTGTATATATATGTATATTTGCATGTCTTTATGTGTGTGTGCCTGTGTTTGTACCCCCACCATTACTAGACAACTGAAGCCACTGTGTTTATGTCCCTGTAACTTAGCAGTTCACTAAAAAGAGACTTTATAGTATTCAGTATTCTAGTCAACTAGATTTATAAAGAATAAGTCCTGGGGTTGATTTATTTGACTACAACCCTTTAAAGCAGTGCTCCAGTATGGCTGCAGCCAAATGACTAAAGTAAATAAAAGAATATACACACGCATATACACCTACGTACGTACATACATACATACATACATACATACAAACAAAATCATTCAGTACTTAATTCTTTATTCAATAAACGAAGCATAAATTTCCAGTTTGAATTTTTCATATTTTTTTTAAGTATGATTTTATTAAATTTGTGGTGCACCTAGCTACATCTCTTTCCCTCACCCCACCTCACCCCAAAGCCCACTATTCTGCCAAATACACCATCTGAAAATCAGTATTCTAGTCAACTAGTTTGTCACTTTAATTATCAGCCAACACCAGCTGCCAGTAGTAAACTGACAGTCAATCAATTCAGTCAGTCATTTATTATCAACCAGTCATCAAGCAATAAGTGAAACCAATAAAAGCTATTGACTTAAAGTCACTCCAATTTATCAAGTTCTTCAACTGTCAGAACTTTATTTACTCAGCTCAACAATATTATTACAGTGAGGAACCAATAGGGTAGGGGGTTGGCAGAATTCTTAGTATTTTGGACAAAATGCTTGGTGGTATTTCTTCTGATTCTTCACATCCTGAGATCAAATGCCACCAAGGTCAACTTGCATTCTTTCGCGATTGATTAAAATAAGTATCAGTTGACCAGTGGGGTTGAAGTACTCAACTTAACCCCTCCCTTAAAATTGCTGGCTTTGTGCCAAAATTTGAAGCAATTATTTTGTTATTTATTAAGGTGGTGGATTGGAAGAATCATTAACATGTCAGACATAGTAATTAGTGGTATTTCTTCTGATTCTTTGCATCCAGAGATCAAATAGTGCTGAGGCTGATGTCACCTTTCATCCTTCCAGGGTCACTACAATAAGCACCAACTGATCACTAGACATGATGTAATCAACTTACTCTGTCTGCTTAGAATTACTGGCCTTGGGGCAAAATTAGAAAGAATTGTCACAGTGAGCTAATGAAGAAGCCATTATGTGGTTGTTGAATCAATGAGAAACAGTAGCCAAACCTGCCTTAAACAGGATCCTTCTTCTACAGACATGTATAATTGTAGATTTTAATAGACCTCTGATTAGATGACGAGTATTCTGTTATTTGATCAACTGAATTACCAAGTCATTGAATTAATTAAACACAGCATCATCCATCATCATGATCATCATTTAGCATTCATTGCCCATGCTGGTATGGGTTGGATGGTTTGACCAGGGCTGGCAAGCTGGAGGGGGGTGCATTGCTCTAGGATTTCAAACTTAATAATACGTGGGACAATTGTTTCTCACAGGAATACTATGGTTATTAAGGTTTTGCCCCATCATTCATCCTTTGGTATTCTCTACTTCAATATCATTGCTTCAAGAAGATCTGGTAACACTGGTTAATCCACACTACTTTGTAAGGAGAATGGGCCTGGTTCCCCTGTTTATCTGGTGTATATATTCCTCCAGGGAGGAATATATACACCAGAGCAATGACATGATGCAGTCTATAATTAGTTGAATGTGTGGTACATCAGCACATTTGTGCTTACATGTGATTTCATGCAGAAGGCGTACCTGGGTATTTTTTGTTCAATCATTCTATTAAATTATGTTATAAATTCCTAGAATCTTATATTTCTCTCTCATCATTTCAAGATATTGCAGCCATAATTAGACTATATTTCACTGATGAGGTGTAACAACACCAAAACATGTTTGGGTTATCATCATCATCATTTAATGTCTGTTTGCCATGTTGGCATGGGTTGGATGGCTTGACAGGAGCTGGCCAGCTGAAGAGCTGCACCAGGTTCCATAGTCTGTTTTGGTTTGGTTTCTACAGCTGGATGCCCTTCCTAATGCCAACAACTTTAAAGAGTGTCCTAAGTGTTTTCACATGGCACTGGCAGAGACAGTTTTACATGGCACCAGGACAGGCATTTTACATAACACCAGCAACTACAAGCCTGCAAGATTACCATCACTCAGCTGAAGAAGGGACATAGGGGCCGTGCCTGTATGCAAAGACAGTCTCAATTTTTCTTAGTCTGATATGTCTTCTCAAGCACAGCAAACAGCCAGCAGTCTCAGTCCCTCATCATCCCTTCTGTGAGGCCCAATATCAGAAGATCTTTTCTCACCACTTCACCGCATGTCTTTATGCGTCTACCTCTTCCGCATGTTCCCTCCACAATTAGAGATCACCACTTCTTGATGCAGCTGCCCTCATCAATTATTATACTTACATCCTACTGCCTTCTGGATTTTATTAATTCAAAAAATTCCAGCCTTATTGCCATGCCTTTTTTGACAAAAATTAGTCATTGACACAATTATTGTTTTCATACAGTTTTATATTTAAGATATTTACATTTGACAGATATTTGTCTTCATCTTGTGTGTTCCTAACACAATGTTTCAGCTGATACACCCTCCAGCCTTCATCAGGTGTCTTGGGGAAATTTCAAATCTGGGTCCTTATTCCTAAGGTATTTTCAATGTTGTTATTATTATTATGTTTTTTTTCTTCTTTCTTCAAATTTTGCCTGACCAGCTTCTTTCAAACCATCCAACCCAAGCCAGCATGGAAGGTGAACAATAAGGAATGATGATAATATATACCCAACTTCATGTGAATGTCTTGTTAAAATGCTATATTTACCTCAAAAGAGCCTTTTATCTAAATGCATGATGCATAAAAGCACAGGCATATATTGTAGCAGACGTGAATCATCTGGTATTGGCCCTGGAACTGCCAAATCACATTATTTCAGTATACTGAACTACTTCAGTGACAGACATCCAGTGACCACATGCCAGCCAAATCTCACTACCATGATATATAGAATATCAGTGTATTTCCATTCACTGATATCACAAATAGCCAGTAAGCTTACTAAAAAAATTATTATTTGCCACAGAAGCGGTATTAGTATGCAAGGGCAATCTTTATATCCAACTTAACATGGATGCCTTGTTGGAAAGCCGCAACATTTCAATATTCATCTCAAAAAGTCCTCTCATATAAACACATAGTGCAAATACTGCTTTTGTCACGAATAGACACACACACCAACAACAACAACAACAACAACAACAACAAATCCAGTTCCAAACCACTGACAAGCAGACCTTTTAATTCCATGGCCAAGTCTGTATCTTCAGTCTTATCATCTCTTCCACATCTTTAGTCAATCTTTTCCCAGCTATCTTCATGTGGACCTCTTACACAAGAGTAAAACTTATAATAATTTATCTCAGCAACTAGTTAAATGCTGGCTTGTGTACTTAATCTAGTGAGCCAGGAAAAATTCCCATTTAAATGAATTATAACATTTGTGAAGAGAAAAATCATTACCTTTTATGAGTTATTGTAATCAAGCAGGACAAAGAAGACGACGCAAAAGATCATTATTAGAGGTTTAATGATGGCATGTAATTGGATTAGCACTCCTCAGTAAAGCCGTCACTTACTACTACTACTACTACTGCTGCTGCTGCTTCTCCTACTTCAACTACTACTAGTGCAATCACCACCACCACCACCAACTCTGCCACTATTACTACTACTACTACTACCACTACTACTACTACCACCACCACCACCACTACCACTACTACTACTGCTGCTGCTACTACTACTACTACTACTACTGCTGCTGCTACTACTACTACTACTACTACTACTATTACTACTAGAGGTGACAGAAAGCACTAACGAAAAGCCACCAGCATCAGTATCACCATCCCACCACCACCACCACCACCAAGACCAACACTGGCACCACCATCGCCACTACTATAACTAAAACTACTACTAGTATTGGAGGTGGGATACAGTAGCAACCGAAAACCACCACCATTGCCAAGATCACTACTACTACTACTACTACTACAAGAGAGAGAGAGAGAAGACAAAAACCCAAGATGACCCAGAGATAATATTGCTATTACTATTGAAATGTTATCATTTTAATAATCTTGTGTGGTAACTAAAACTGTCAGCAGAGTAAGGACCCAAGGAGTCCATTATTTAAAACCCATCAATGGCACCACAATTAGAAAACTTGCAGTTGAATACATCAGATTGAAATATGGTCAGCCATTCAAATAATGTGAAGTGCTGAATGTTTTTCACACAGACTCACACCCACTCATTCACTCACAAAGACATAAAATTATCTCGCTCTCCTTTCTGTTTTTAAAGCTATAATAATTAACAGTGGGGAATCAATCAATAGCACAGTGATTTCATAGAAATATGCTAATCATAGTAAATTGCTTGTTTTTTTTTTTTTCTTCCCCCTAATTAGAGATGTTTATCATTGAAGTATTAAAGCAATTGGCAATAGTGGAAGAGATATCCATTGTTATTACACTTGATTAGATTAGCATGGGCTAATGAGGGAAACTCTATGCAGTTTGATATGGATGCTTTATGTGAATCAATATGGGAGATTCTACTTGAGCAAATGAAAGAGTGAAAGTGTGGCTTAATGGGTAGGGCGTTTGGCTCACAATTGTAAGGTTGTGAGTTCAATTCCTGGAGGTGCATTGTGTTCTTGAGCAAGGCACTTCACTTCACATTGCTCCACTCTACTCAGCTGTATTTTAAAGGGTGAGTGTTGTCACATTTTGTGTCACACTGAATTTCCCCAAGGACTATGTCTGTGGAGTACTCAGCCATTTTCATGTTAATTTCACAAGCAAGCTGTTGCACTGATCAGATCAACTGGAACACTCATTGTCGTAGCTGAGGAGTGTCAATCAAATGAAATAGTAAATACACATTCATTCATCTTGCTAGAAATAGCAAACAAATCTCCCTTGTATTACAACGTAATATTTTGGTCTCAAGTTCTGGCACAAGGCCAGCAATTTCAGGAGAGGGATTAAGTTGATTACACCACCTCCATAGTTCAACTGGTACTTATTTTATCGACCCCAAAATGAATGAATGGTAAAATCCAGCTTGGTGGAATGTGAACTCAGATCATTAAGACAGATGAAATGCCTCTAAGTAATTTTCCCAGCATGCTAACCATTCTGCCAGCTCGTTGCCTATCTCAGCCTTCTTCTTCTTTAATCCCTCGCTGGTGACCGGAGGGACAGTCTCTCCTCTCAACCAATGCACTGTTGTGGGTGCCACTGGATGACAGATGCTGGCAATGATGTTATTCCAATGCTTTTTGATCCCTGATGCTGGTCCTAACATGCTTGAGGTCAAGGCACTGCAACTTCAGGTTTTCCACAATTTGTTTCGCCCAGGACTTCTTTGCTATACAGTGCTTGATTCTCCAGTGTATGGGCCACTTCCACCACAAAAGTTGGTGTGGTAATCTTCCAGGGCCCATCCTGCAGACATGGTCAAAACCACTGTAGCTAATACTACCAGACTTGGTCTTCAATGGTCAGCTGCTGACATTGTTTTCGGGTGTTGTTTGAGATTTGGCCACATAGAGAGACACCAAAGATCAAAATAAACACACCACGTTTGGAACACCTCGAATCTATGACAACCTAATATTCGAAAAAAATGAGAAAGCAATCTACAGAAACACAGATGGGATATTCATAATTGAAATGCCTTTGGCTCCTAAGTTTGATTGGTAAGAACTTATCTGGGGACAAACAACAACAAAAAACCACAAAAGTTAAACTCACCTAACGAAGCATTGGTAAAATATGTCACACTTCTACTGTTAACTATGATTAAATATATCTCCTAATCAAATGAAACTAGAATTTTATTCAAAGGGTCGTTTGACATTTTTGAGCTAATAAGGGAACATTTAAGTGGTTACTTAACATGCTAGAAATAAAACCAAATCTCTCGTAAATCATACACTGACTGTATTAAGAAATATGTTAGACAATGTGGTCTTGCATTTCATGCACATAGGAAATAGATAGGTTTGTCAAAGCTGGAACTCCCTTGATCATAGGTTTATTCAAACAGGGCTGATCTGGAGATAAACAACATTTATGTAGCATTTCTGCAACATTTAGCTGAAAATGCTCAGTCCTGTTATTACTGTTGTTGTTGCTGCTGTTCCAGCAACTACAAGTTTCAGCTGCAATTACTGAAATTCTGGATAGGAATTAACAAGATTTATATGTCTTTAATAAGCAGATAAATGAATACTAAGTTACAGGTTTTGGCAAAGCAACTGCACTGAAAATAAAAACACTTTCAAACAGTCTTCTGTTTTGAATGACACTAAATATTACTTCAACTGTAAGAATAGGAGAAAAATAAAGACACAAACAACAATAAATAAACAAAGAGATAAACACAGAGAGTCAAAATGATTGGAATCAAACATCAATAAACAAACATATAATAAGACAAGAATAAGTAAATAAAAAGATAAATAAAAAAGCAAATAAAGTGTTTGTTTTGTGGATTTAAAGAACTTTAAATAAAGAGTTTCCATGTATAAACATTATTTAGAAAAAGATGTTAAAACTTATAAGAGGGGAAGATTTCAAAGAGATGTAACAAGTTCAAACACTATCTGATTCTTATTGCACCTGTTCCATTTATTTTTTTCAAAATATTTTCTCACTTTTCCAAATGTTGCGACTTACATATTTCTATTCAGATCAGTCTACCTGATTTAGTTCTAAGTGTCACACAAGAGCTATAAATACAATTTCTTGGGGGCTTCAATGCATTTGTTTACAATGTCTGTAAATAATGCACAGCTTAGTACAACAGTCTTGGCAGTTTCCACTTAAACACCAATAGAATAACAATAGATTATTTGAGAGAAAACACAATGGTTAGCAATAAGAAAGATGTCACTGAATATGGCATGGAAAAATCATCATCATCATCATAACCATTATCCTTTAATGCTTTCCCATGCTGGCATTGATTGGACTGTTTAGCCAGAGCTGGCTCTCTGGAAAGCTGCACCAGGCTCCAAACTGATTTGGCTTAGTTTCTACAGCCGGATGCCCTTTCCTAATGCCAACCACTCTACAATGTTCAGTGGGTGCTTTTAACATGTCACCAGCACAAGTACTTTTATGGGGCACCAGAATGGATGCTTTTTATGTGACATCAGCATATGCCTCTTGCTGGCCAATCCCCTTCACCAGGGGTAGTGGCCTTAGCACCTCTGCTGCAGAAGATGTGTCTTCTTGAGTACAGCAAGGTGCCAGATATCTTGGTCCTTTGTTATCTCCTCCATGAGGCTCAGTGTCCTTAAATCATCCTTCAGTACTTCATCCCACATCTTACTGGTTCTCTATCTTCCATGAGTTCCATCCACTTTGAAAACACCTAAAGCTCCAAGAGGCTCCGGCAGGGGATGGTGGTGAACCCTGCTGTACTTTTTCACCACAGCTTTCTCTCACTCTTACTTCCTGTTTCTGTTTTGCCTGTAATTCAAAGGGTCAGCCTTGTCACACTGTGTCACACTGAATATCCACAAGAACTACATTAATGGTACACGTGTCTGTGGAGTGCTCAGCCACTTGTACGTTAATTTCATGAGCAGGCTGTTCCGTTGATCGGATCAACTGGAACCCTCGACGTCGTAAGTGACGGAGTGCCAACAAACAAACAACATGCATACATATATCCATACATTTATGATGGCTGCGACTCACTTTTGAGAAATGCCATTTCTTTACTTTTCTCTGAACTTTTAAGCATTCAGAATATTCTGTTAAATGTAATGCTTACTTATTCCCATTGTTTTGAATTAAGCATGCATTATCTTGTGGCTTTGAAATTTCAATGATGTGATTGTTTTTCATTAGAATGACATTGTGATGTAGGTACAAGAAGCTGGAATATAAGAATATGTTTGAACATAAGAATATTTTGGTTAGATATGGCTGATTCGAATGCTAAAAAGTTATATGAGAGCACCACATATGTGGCTTTCCTGTTCTACATTATTTTGTACAGTGTGACAATGATAGTCGCCTCTCACAGCAGATGTTCAAAGAGCTTTCTATACATATGCCTTCATGCCATCATGTGGGTTTTTTATTGAGTGCTTTCTGTTTTTCACTATGGTCAGCCATAGTATGCAACACGTAAGAGAGATTACAATAGGGATGTTAAAAACCAAGCAATACATATACTGTTTAGAGAGCAGGATTGGTTATAGGCTAGACATTAGTGAACTTTTTATACACACACACATTCATATATACATGTACATATATATATATGCATACATATATATATATATATATATATATATATATA
>NC_069001.1:23854629-23856883 GCF_001194135.2 Octopus bimaculoides | reverse complement strand
TGTAGTTTGGAATCAGTAGTTCTTTGACTTCTATTTCTAAATTTTCAGTATGTTGGTGAAGCATCTCATGCTAAGCCCTATATATTTATGATTATATATATATATATATATATATATATATATATAATCCATTTAGAGGTTATGCTACCTTCTTGAAGGGATGGTGTCACCCAAGGAAATATTAGTTCAATACCTGATATTTTGGGAGGAACTGATTTCCTTAAAATAATAGGTTTATATATAAACTGTAGTTTATATTCATACAAAGGAAAAAAGAAGAAAATGGAGATTTTGAAGTTAATAAGAGTTCATTATCAACAATAAATCAATCATCATCCCTTACAGCTGTTTCAGTTACACACAGTGAAGTTAATTAAATATTAAATTCATATTTCTGTGCATAATGTCTTCAGAGGGAAAAATTATAGATGCTATATATGTTTGTTTGTAAATTCATTGCAGCAGATAATCACTGATTTGATGCTGATAATGAACTCTCATTAACTTTGAAATCTCCATTTTCTTCTTTTTTCCTTATATATATACATATATATATTTAGTTGGCAACTAAGTTCCTGCTGTCTTTTTTAATTTAATTTCTTTAAAAAGTTTAATAAAAAATAACAACTAATTAATCAATAATGTATTCACCTTTATTGTTTACAACTTCTTCCCAACATTCACCAAGATTTTTAATACCTTGTTGGTAGAAATCACCTGATTTCGACTCGAAAAATTGATCCAACCAAGCTCTCAGTTCTGCATCAGTATTGAACGAAACTCCGTACTTAGCATTTGAAAGAGATTGAAAGAGGTGGAAATCCATTGGTGCAAAATGAGGAGAGTATGGCGGGTGTAGCAGCACATCCTAGCCAGGCATTTGAATGGCTTCCTTGGTCAAATTGGCGATATGAGGGCAGGCGTTGTTGTACAGCAGAAGAACTCCATGCTGACGATTAGGTCTTTTCTCTTGAATAGCCGTGTTGAGGCATTCCATCTGTTGAACACAGAGTTCCATGTTGACCTTTTGGTTCTGTTCAAGGAATTTGTAATGGATAATCCCTCTCCAGTCCCACCATATGCACAACATCGTTTTACACGGATGAAGATCTTGTTTCACGCGTGGTGTCACTTGTTTACCGGGGCTAAACCATTCCTTACGCTGATTCATATTGATGTACAGGCACCATTTTTCGTCACCAGTAATGATTTGGTGAAGAAATTGTTGCTTGTGTCCATGAGTTGAGTGGTGATGAGCAAGCAAACCAGCGGAGATTGTGGCTCGTTGATTTTTGTTTTGTTGCTTAAAGCATGTAGAACCCATATATTAACGCTAAGAGTAACCATCTACCTTCTATTAAGAAAGCATTAGTAAATAATATAGGGAAAAGAATTTCAGTACTTTCTTCCAACTATGAGATATTCAATAAACACACACTATATTAAAATGAAGCACTTCATAAGGCAGGATACAATCATAATATTAAATTTTTCAACAGTTCTAAATATAATTATAACTTAAAAGATAACTTAAATGATGAATACACCTTCTATTATAATAATAAGCACAGTATTCAGAATCACCTAAAGCCAGAGATAGGTAGTAATATGAACAAAAAACCTCATAGTAATAATAATAAAATATGGCTAATAGATCCCTATGGGATACAGGTAAAAACTAACATTATTAAAGAGATTTTAAATATAATTAAGATATTTATTAAAGACAGCAAGAAATATAAGGACACATTTTCTAGCAATAATTTTGGAGTTGGTTACTCTACCACTAATAATGTTGCCAATATCATTTCATCCTTTAATAAATTTAAATTAAATAAGTTTTACAATAATAATTTAAATAATACCTCCATTGGAGTCCAAAATATAATTGATTGTAATTGTAGAGATATGACTAAATGTAAATTTAATAATAGATGTAACGTTGAGGATGTAGTATATAAATGTATAGTGATTTTGAAGGATAATAACTGTAGTAATAATGATAATATAAATACTACTTACATTGGATCGACTTCCAATAAAATTCTTAACTTGACATTCCATTTTAATAATCTGAAAATAAACAAAAATTAACTAAAATTAACTAGAAAAAAAAAATAGATTACAAAATGATCGAAAAGCAGAATTCTAGAAAAAAGAAAAGCAGATTCTAAAATTTAAAAACGCAATAAATTCCAAAATTTAAAAAAACCGCGGGAACTTAATTGCCAACCCTATATATATATGTATATAT
>NC_069001.1:23827200-23853977 GCF_001194135.2 Octopus bimaculoides | reverse complement strand
ATATATATATATATATATATATATACATACATACATATGAATATATATATGTATCCATGTGCATATATGTTACGTGTGTACTGTTGCAACTAACTATCATCTTATTTGAGGACTTTATCCAACATGAAATAGCAAGTGACACTGGAGCACTTATCGAATAGCACAGATGGAACACAATATGCTCATTCATGTGACCGAGCCTAGCAAAGCTTGTGTATCTCTGTGAACAAATTATTCTGTAATCACGAAACAGCATGAAACGCTAGTCAATAAAGAAAGCGCTAAAAGTGAATCGAGTTTTCCTTTTGTGACAGAATTATTCATTTTAGTCTATTGTTTGGATCAACAAACTTCTGGAATATGTATGGATTCCTTGGCTTCAGTAACAATGACTTCACTGGGTATATAATTTGTACAAATGATTTTAACAATAATGTCTTTCTTGAGTACATAACTTATATATGCGTGTGTTTATACTACACGTGTGTGAAATACCTATACATTTATGTGTCTAACGAGGTGTATATCTATCTAGCTATCTAAAATGCTTCTGTATATCTGTGCGCGCATGTGCGTGTGTGTGTGTGTGTGTGTGTAAAGGCTGCAATGGATAAATTATTGCCATTTTATATTTCGCGCATGTGCATTGTTTGGTTTTGTTGACTACACAGTATAGTAGGGTCAGTTGGGCACCATCTGTAAGAAAAACAGCACCATGACGCAATTCACTCTGCCAAAAATTTGGAAATAACATACTGTACTGTTTGGCATTCATACCGGAAGCTCCAATATGAGCATTTCAGAGTGTTTGGGTGTCAATCTGAGGACAGTCAACATACAAGAGTACCCCTGGACAGCCAATCTTGAACTCCGTTATTATGGCTTAGAACAGTGGTTTGCAACTGGGGTCAATATGGCCCCGGGGGGGGGGGCATATGGCCCTTGGCGGTGGGCCCATATAAAATTTTGTTGTTAAAATTTATCTGCAATAAATTGGCCATACTTCTATAATATACAAAGTATTTTGACAATTTTTTTAATACAATTCCTAATAATATCTAATTATAAAGATATATGATTTTTTAAACGTTGAATGGTTATGAAGGCCCACCTGAGTAAAACAGGAATCAAAGGAGCATACAGGTAAACAATGGTTGAAAAATACTGAGCTGGAGGATTATAATAAATAGAAGAGGACTAAGAACTGAAACCCTGACGAAAACATAGTAGCTCACTCCAAATTCATTGCTATGTTCATTGTTGATTTTCATCTAGCAGACTGCATTTGTATTCATGGTTTGCATATCCCTCACAAACCATTCCCAAGTGGCCATCAAATCATAAACTGAGGCATTGTGTCAAAGACCTTCTCAATCTTTATAAGCATAAAGTACAGAGGCTCACTCCTTGATTTGTTCACTAGGGATATAGTACGAGTACTTCCAGGTACAATGTTGAACCGAATCACATCTTGGTTAATCCATTCCTGATGGATTAAATTATAAATCTTCTACATAAGTTCTAGAAGTAGTCCAACAATTTGGCACCTCTGTAATTTCCTCCTGCCTTTACTTTATCTCTTTTGCCCTTGTAACAGTTGATGATGGGGTTGCTATGCCAGACATTTGATCTGGCAATTTCCATATTACCTAATTGACTAAGCAGGTGACTAGCTCAATCTGTTTATTTATTCACTGTCGTTGCATGCAATAGGAAAAATATTTTTCAATTATGTTCCAAGGCAATTATTAAATAACAAACTTGCCATGCTGTAATCATCATCATCCATATTCATTATTATTATAATTATAATTATTATTATTATTATTATTATTATTATTGTTATTATTATTATTGTTGTTGTTGTTGTTGTTGTTATAATCCTTATTTAGTAAGCCATCATGTGTTCAAGCATGTTTGTTTTATTAGAAATTCAGTTTGCCCTGAAGCATTTTAACGAAAATCATCACCAACATCAGCGCCATAAGTGTCTATTTTTGTTTGTTGGACTAACAAAGCATATGCAGATATTTCCAGCTGTCTTCCGACAATAGCTACCCAACAACACCAATCAATTTATTTTTGTCACCATCACCATCGTCATCATCACTGTAATAACCAAAAACCAATAACAGCTATGCAATTCCATAAACAGTTATTTTATCCTGTTTTTATTATGATTTGACAAATTTACTCAATGGATATTTTCAATATTATTTGAACACCAGAGATTCTTTCTTCTAATGCCTTTTTTTAAATTAATTTATTTATTAATGGTTTTAGCCTGGCAGAAAGACCTGAGCCCCAAGCTTTCACAAGTCCTACAGGATTGATGAGATTAACAATGTCAATGTCATTCAAGAAGAGTTACCTAGTTTAACAATACCACTGGACCCTTGAGTTACTATAGCAGGATCCTGTCTGTTGCAAGCATTTATGTCAGATCACCAATCGGTCCTGGGAACTCTTCTAAATGAAGCTCAACTGATAAAACAATGCAAACGTGTAATAAATAAATTGGTTTATCCTAGTATCTTTAACTTGCTTTAGTCATTATAATGTGGCCATGCTGAGGCACCACCTTGAAGAATTTTCAGTTGAATGAATCAATCCCAATACTTTTTTTTTTTTGTTAAAGCCTGATAGTCATTCAGTCAGTTGCTTTTACTAAACCGCTAAGTTACAGGGACATAAATACAGAAGCACCAGTTATCAAGACACAAAGACACACACACACGCACACACGTACAAACACATATGAAGGGCTTCTTTCAGTTTCCATCTACCAAATCCACTCACGAGGTGTTGGTTGGCCTGATGCTATAGTAGAAGACACTTGCCCAATGTGTCCTGCACTAACACTGAAGCCAAAACCATGCGGTTGGTAAGCAAACTTCTTGCCACACAACCACATCTCATTTGACAGGAAAAAGTTGAAAAAAATCTTTCACTTCAGTTGAAATTCTTCATGAGTGGAAATTCATTACAGAGAAAACTGAAGTTATCTAAGTTCTTTTTGAGTGTTGGGCCTCACCGAGGCAATGACCAAGGCCTTTGGCCTTATGTTATGCTTGAGAAGACCCATCAAGCTGAGCAAAATCGTAGTGTCATGGCAGATACCACTGTCATGCAAATGGTACCCATCTGGTGGCACCCATTACACTCTCAGAGTGGTTAGCGTTAGGAAGGGCATCCAGCTGTAGAAAACCATGCCAAATCAGACTGGAGCCTGTTGCAGCCTTCCAGTATGCCAGCCCTGGTCAAACTGTCCAACCCATGCCAGCGTGGACAATGGACCTTAAATGATGATGATGATGTTTTATCGAGTACTGCCTGAAACATTAGAAATATCCTCATCCTCAATGTAAATCAATTCATTGCATTTTAAATTGTTTATATTCCCTGAATGCCAACCCAGACCCTCATCACTAATTCCATCAGATCCTCTATTAACCCTTTAGCATTTAAACTGATCATATCTGGCCCAAATATTCTATCTGCTTTACATTTAAACTGATCATATCTGGCCCAAATATTCTATCTGCTTTACATTCAAACTGGTCAAGTCTGGTCCGTCACATCTACTCTATAATGTCATTCTAAAAATAAACTACCACATCATCAAACACTTGAAGCTACAACGTAATTCATGATTAAATTCAAAACAATGTGAATTAATAAGCATTAACAATCTGAATATTGAATGGTTTAAACAGTTTATATTCCCTAATTGCTATCCACCTGTCTTTAGTTGAAGTCAGTGAAGGAGCTTCTTGGTGGTTGCCCAGCCTGCCAGAAATAGATGACAACTAAATCTCAATTAACTTATTAACTGTCACCTAGTTCATCACAAATTTAACAAGCCACCATATGCACCACCACTGGTACATTTTCAAAATTTGAGAAAATATTTTATTCTATATCATGGAAATGATTTCAAGGAGTGTAAAATATTGGTTTCAAATTTTGGCACAAGGCCAGAAATTTCGGGGGGGGGGGGTTAAGTCGATTAAATGTCCGCAATGTTCACTGGTACTTATTTTATCAACCCCAAAAGCATAGAAGAGAAAGTCTACCTTGGTGAAATTTGAACTCAGAGCATAAAGACAGATGAAATGCTGCTAAGCATTTTGCCAGGAATGCTAACAATTCTGCCAGTTTGCTGCTTTATGAGTGATAAATACTAAAGTTTAATTATAAAATATTTTTAAAAAGGTTAAAAAAAATAAAATGCAAGTGTGAAGTGATCAATGCAAGGATGTGAGAGAAATTAGGAGACACAAAGTACAGAAGTGCAAGCTTAGTTTTGCAGTAAGAAGCTTACTTGCCAACCTCATGGTTTCAGGTTCAGTCCAATGCATGGCACCTTGGGCAAGTATCTTCTACTATAACTCTGGGCCAAGCAAAGTCTTATGAGTGGATTTGGTAGACGGAAACTGAAAGAAGCCCAACCAATACATGTGCGTGTATTGGTTGGTTAACTATCATCATTCAATTCCAGAGTGATTCTAGTCAAATCCATTCTCTTGTAAACATTTGGGCCTGGTCTTTGAACTGAAGAAAACATCTATTCTTCTCTCAGTCTTGGAAGTCTTAGAAAGAGTCATAGTTTCTACCCACCATTACTATGATTGGCAGTAAATAAAACTTGAATAAATTCCAATGATAAACTACTTAATGTTTTAATGTAGATTTGTATTCAACAAGACCTGCCAATCACAACAAAATGTACTTGAGAAGACCCACCCATCACAACAGAAGTGAGATCCTAAAACCAATGTGTCAAATAAAAAGCATTGATGTGGGTGCCAGTGGAATGTAAAACACACTGCATTGGTGATGGTGCCTCATAAAAAGCACCCAGTACACTTTGTAAAGTGGCTGGCACAAGAGAGCGCATCCACCCATAGAAACCAAGCCAAAACTAACTATGCAATTTGGTGCAGCTTCTGACCTTGTCAGTTCCTGCCAAGCCATCTAACCCATGCCAGCATGGAATACAGATGTTAAATGTTGATGATGATAATCATCGTCTCTGCAAGGGTGCAAAATATAGATGTGCAGATTAGAAGTTCTCTTTTTAAGTTCAAGAAAGCACTCAGATTATGCCAACTTTTCAGAATGAATTTTTTTTTTCTGCCAAGCAAAGATGTATCTCTGTTAGGTACAGAAGATAATTACTCTAAAAATTCAAATGATCTGGTAATTTACTTGACCTCAAAAACTTTGATTTTTAGACACAGCTCTCATGAATGCAAATTATATTCACCAATGTGATCCTTTTTCAATGAGAGAAAGACTTACCAACTCTCTTTACCTATGGCTAACACCACTCCATGGGAAATAACCCTTCATGTCACCTACAAAATGTTTTTCAGTAATTTTCACTCCAGCTTTTTGAGCTTTCTGTCACTACTGAAATAATCTCCAGTGTAAAAGAGGTTGTATACTTCCAGCTAGCATGTCTGAAGAGTCATCAGAATTATCTAGCAGCAATATTAGGTATGGAACCAATGGTAACAATCTTGCTAGTAATATGACATAACCAATGATCTATAGCTTAATGAGATACATATGTGTGTGTGTGTGTGTGTGTGTGTGTGTGTGTGTGTGTGTGTGTGTGTGTGTGTGTGTGTGTGTGTGTGTGTGTGTGTGTGTGTGTGTGTGTGTGTGTGTGTGTGTGTGTGTGTGTGTGTGTGTAAGTGTGTTCATGCAAATACTTATGTATATAGCATCTGCATGCATATGTATACATACACACATTATATGTGTATACATGATACTGTTTATTTATTTTGATGTTGTTACTTGTAGCAATAAGGCAGTGGATTCCCAGGCAGTAATAATAATATTTTCAACACTGTTGACACTTCCAATCTGAATGGTACTGCCCATGTATCAAAATCACGGTGATATCCATTTGGCCGCTAATGATGGGAATACACATAAGCCTTATTATTCTGAGTTTTCTTTCATTCTTGTAAAGTAGAAAATATTTTGGGGGATCACTTACATTGGCATTGGTTTTCTTCATAGGCAATCTAATTAGGTTTAGATAATACTTAGATATTGGCACTAGTCTGGGGAGGTTCTGTAGCATATATTTACATATATACATATATACATATATATATATATATATATATACATACACATACATACTTATATATATATATATATATATATATATATATATATATATACACATACATACTTATATATATATACATAAATACATATATGCATATATAATAATAATAATAATTATTATTATTATTATAACAAGAGCACTCAGACAGCGCAAACCTCTGCCAAGGCAGGACCAATGTCCTCTCAACGATTAGCCAGAGATGATTTTTTAAATGATAATACTTGAAATAAAATTGACTGCTCTAACAAAGGATAATACTAAAAATGAACCCAACCACTCTCAAAAATTAAGTAAAAAAAATGGAAAAATAATCCAGAATCCTTGTCCAGTACCTGATCAATCTCAATGGTAGTCATGGAATGTGAAGGTGGCTGTAGAAAAGTTAGTAACACTAATAAATAGTTTATCCTATTCTCATACAAGCCAAAGTTAACAAATTCACCATTCAAAATAGTTACAGCCTAAAGGGAGATAATTGAGAAAGACTTGAAAGTTAACGTAAGATCGTAATCATGTAAAGTAAATATAACAAATAATCCAGAATTTATGTTCAGTACAGGATCGATCCCTAAATCTAATAAATTCGTGCCAGTAACAAAGCCAAACATCCCTGACAGTTTCATTTGAATCCGTCCAGCATTTCTTGAGATATCTTGTCCATGGACAAACAAACAAACAAACAAACACAACTGAAAACAATACCCCCACCTTCTCTAAGGCAGAGGTAATGATAATCTCTTTTACTCTTTTACTTGTTTCCATCATTTGACTGTGGCCATGCTGGAGCACCACCTTTAGTCGAGCAAATCGACCCCAGGACTTATTCTTTGTAAGCCTAGTACTTATTCTCTCGGTCTCTTATGCTGAACCGCTAAGTTACGAGGACGTAAACACAGCACCATCGGTTGTCAAGCAATGTTGGGGGGACAAACACAGACACTCAAACATATACATGCACATACATATATATATATATATATATATATATGTATACATATATACGATGGGCTTCTTTCAGTTTCTGTCTACCAAATCCATTCACAAAGCTTTGGTCGGCCCAAGTCTATAGTAGAAGACACTAGCCCAAGGTGCCATGCAGTGGGAATGAACCCGGAACCATGTGGTTGGTAAGCAAGATACTTACCACACAGCCATTCCTATGCCGATAAATAATAATAATAATAATAATAATAATAATAATCCATGTATGGGATTCATAAAAGTTTTAATGCATTGGTATGCACGTTCCCACAAATCACATGTTTCTTACAATCACAGTCCGTATTCCTCAGATCATTACAGTCCATAGTATCCAAGGACATCAGGTGGATCATATTAAGGCATTCATTTTTTTCACTCCTCTCCACCAAATACGCTCCGAATTGCCAACATACCCCAATCAATCTTTCCATTGGCTAAATTCGATAAATGATCAATCCCAAATGATCAACCTGCATTCACCCAGAAGTTTGCCTTTTATAGAACCACGACTGATGTTGCAGTTTGCCTTCTCTTTCTTGGACAGATCCAAAGGGAGTTTGAAACAAGAATGAGCTGTGCAGCCACCACTTAACACAGTAATAGCAGCCCTAAGAACTTATGGGGAAATTAAACACATAATGTAGATCATTGTACGAGAGTTACCAATAACTCTGGAAGAGATAAAGCAACATGCATCAAGAGATAAGTTCTTTAATGAAATACAAACGACCTTGTGGTCAACTAGAAAAAACAAAAATAGGTTCGATAAGAGAAAATAGCCACAGGTAAACATATCTCCAACATGCGATGGTTTACTGATGTATGGCCAAAGGGTAGTGATACATGAGACTTTACAAAAAGAAAAAAAATGTTGAAAGAATTTCATATTGGACATCCGGGGATCACAAGAATGAAAGTGCTTATGCACAGTTACATGTATTGGCCAAAGATAGATAAGGATGTGCCCTGGCAGCGAAATTACCTACAAAAAATGGGAGCCTTGGCCAAAAGTAAAAAGTCTATAGCCAAGACTACATATCGATCCTGTGGGTCCGTTTAAGGGTTATTACTATTTAGTAGTAGTTGACAGTTTTACAAAATGGCTAGAAATTGTTAAGTGCAAAAGATCAACTTCCAAAACTAAAGAAGTTTTTGCATGAATTATTGGCAAGATTTGGCATCCCTGATATGATTGTATCTGATAAAGTAAAACATAAAATGATAGTGCCTTACCATCCCTGATCAAATTGACAGGCAGAGCATTTTGTGGACACTTTTAAAAGAGCTTTGAGAAAAGCAAACAAGAAAGTCACAGACAAAGTCGCTGGGAACCAGACAGATGAACCAGACAGATTAGAAGAACCTATGGATTGGCTGTATGACACATTCCAGGTACCAACACCATTACAGGTGGTTGAACCCATGCATACAAGTGAAAGAAAAAGGAAGAACACAGAGTTCCTATAAATAGACGCCATAAAGAAAAATATTAAGATGGGGAAAAAAAAGCACTTAGAAAGGAAAAGGGATGAATAAAATAAATAAAATCACTTGCTTCCCAAAGGAAAAAATATAAATAAAAGTGGAGATGTTGTAGTGAAAATGGTACTCCCCTTCCCATGTGACAAAGTGGGATGACACAGCCACTATAAAGTCAGACAGTCAGTCGTTGTAAGAGGCCAGTAGTAGTAGAGTCGTTGTATGAGTTCTCTGCTGGAGTCAGTGTCAGTTACCTGATATATATGAGTTTGAGTTACCGTCAAGGTAAACGTTTCAAAGTCATTGTCTTGAGCAGCTCTCAGCGATAGCACGATAGATATGTCAAAGATAATAAGACACGGAATACTACCACATCATAATAGTGGCGACAAGAAAATTACAGTGCCAGCAACAACATACAAGTGGATGAGATGTTATAACAATATATATATATATATATATATATATATATACATATTATAACATTATAACAATATATATATATTATAACAATATATATATATAACAATATACATTATAACAATGATGATCAGTGGTGTGCAATGACTTCTGCAGTTGGTCAGGCAATAAATACTTGGTACACATGACAGAGATGTAACGCAACCCCTCCCCACCCTTAAATTTTTTTTTTTTAATGGAAACCCACGTTTTCGGTTATGGAGATTCCAATTCTGAAAAAAAATTTGCGAAAATTGCAACTTCAGAATTTCAGTTCCCCCCATTTCTTCGTTTTTCACTTTTTCCAGAAATACTGAGATTATGATTCTGAAAAAACAAAAATTGTTTGTAAAGTTTCAATTTTTCAAAAAAATGAAAAATTACCCCAACCTCCTCCCCTCCTGATATCCTTCTAGCAGGTTAGCCACATGATAGAAATAACAGCCAAATCTCAGAGGAATTTGTTGGGTGGGAAAAACTACAATAAAATAATGAAAGAAACATGTAATTAACCTACTCACATTTCTGCAAAGGTTTCTTTCAGAGAAATTTCCTGCAGTAAAATAAGGTATACTGTGAGAAAGTTGTAAAAAAGTGTTTGTTGGAAATTTGACTTATTGCTGCTCTCATATTTTTTTTGTAACTATCAAGATTCATTTTGTAGAAAAAAAAAACACTTTCAGTTGTAAAAAAAAAAATGAGCACTTTAATTTCACTTTGTCACCGTACCTCATTTTACTGCGATCATGAATTATAAATCAGTTTCAACAAAACAGAAAGATAATTTTAGTAAATCAACAAAAAATTAATTAGCTCAGTTATATTTCTGATTTCAGATTTTTTTGTTTAATACAGAGAGGATGGTTAATGAAAATAATTTCAAAACTTACGACAGAGTGAAATAGATATTCCAAAGTCACGGCAACATACGAGCTGACTAAGGAAGAATTATGGGATTGTTGATACGTTTTGGTCAGAATTTTTACGGGTCAAAAAATCAAACCCATTCAACCATTTTGCCTGTCACATTAGCAACATCAATTACAAAGAATTGTTGACCAAGAAGAACTGATAGAAAGGGAAGGGAAGCCAAAATATGCATTGTTCTGAAAGCATGTCTCTTCTGTAGTTATTTTATCGAGATAAAAAAGAATCTTACAGGCATTGAAATGATAGTTATTGAAAGATAGGCAGTTGGAGACAAAAGATTTCATATGCATTTTTCTTTAAGCATGCCTAGTGGAAGCAAAATGAAAACAGAGCAAAGTATCAACTTGGACAAGTTTCCTTTGAAACTAACTATTTTAGCTCAGTTTCCATTGATTTGGACAATTTTTCAATGTGGTTATAAATACATTACGTTCTTAAATTGATTTTTGAGTTACATAAAATCAACGGACTAGCATGTCCCAACTGCATGCCACTGATATATATATATATATATATATATATGTGTGTGTGTGTGTATGTATCTACATATATATGTATATATGTATATATATATATATATATATATATATATATATATATATATATATATATATATATATATATATATTATATTATATTACATATATATATACATATATATAATGTAGAATATAAAATAATGTTGCAAGTATTAGTGGGAGATATTTCATTTTAAAATATCGTTTTAGTCCTTATGTTAGAGGAATATAAAAATTCTATATTCAGTTTCTGTTACCCTAATCAATATTGACAAGACATACTTCCATATGGTAATGCTGTTTCATGATATAATTCTCTCCAATTTGGAAGAAAGTTGGAAGAAACTGCAGTGACTATCAATTGAGAACTTAGTCAAAGATCAGCTCCAACAGGTGAACTTCAGGAACAAAGATGAGTAAATTTAGATGAGTGGTTTTCAAGCTGCATACTACATTGCATTACATGTGCTGAAAAAGTTAACTGCTAATTATGAGGACATAAACACACCAACACCGGTTGCCAAACAGCAGTAGGTCATACACACACACACAAAAAAAAAACCTTGAATTGCATTTTTTAAAAATGCAATTTAGGGTTTTAGAAAATATTTATTGCTGAATATCTTGAAAAATATGTCACTGGCTGTGTGGTAAGAAGCTTGCTCCCAAACTACATGGTTTCAGGTTCAGTCCCACTGTACAGCACTTTAGTCAAGTGACTTCTACTATAACTTTAGGAGGACAAATGCCTTATGAGTAGATTTGGCAGATGGAAACTGAAAGAAGCCTGTCATATGTGTGTGTGTTTGTCCCCTATCATTGCTTGATAACTGGTGTTCTTCTAACTTAGCAGTTTAGCAAAAGAGACTAATAGAAGAAATACCAAGCTTGAAAAAAAGCAAAAGAAGTACTGGGGTTGATGCATTCAACTAAAATTCTTCAAAGTGGTTCCTCACCAAGGCCCCAGTCTAACGACTGAAATATATACAATGATTTATGTAAAGAAAGCAATAGCTGTCTGCCCATTATTTTTAAATGCTTAAGATCAGAAGCATAGATTCCTAAAATTTCCATGCAAAACCAGCCAATAATAATTTACTTTCTGTATGAAGGACTTCAATAATTTATCTATTTATTCATTCATTTATTTATTTATCTCCTTTGTGCCATCAAGTCAGAAAGGCTGAGAAACACTGTTTTTTGATAAGAAGACAAAAAATGTCAAAGACTTCCATGAAATATTTCATAAAACAAGACTCGTTTCATATCAATTGACATACCTTTATTCTCTCAGCATTTGAATACTCAATGGCAAATGTCTGTCATGACATTTAAGAAACTAAATAAATTTGATATGCATCATAGTTTTTCACACATTCTGTTCTTAAAACTTTCCATCACAATATTCTCATTCTTTTCTTTTTTTTGTATTTTTCAAGCACTTTCATAATTGTTTAACGATCAGACAAATTAACAGTGATGCAGCATGGAAGAAACTTTTTTTTTTAAAAAAGAAAAACAGAAATAATTATTTGTAAAAAAAAACTGTTTATTATAGAACAGCAATACGATAAAGATTTGCTACACAAGATATAACTGTACTGAATTATATAGAACTTCAGTTAAAGCTTGATTTTCAATTCCATGTTGTGTCATTTCAAGCGTTCTTAATTGATATTGAAACCAATATCAGATCATTGATAATAGGTTTGCTTCACTTCGTTTAATCTATGATTAAACAACAACACTACACATTCTATATTCCATATTCTTTATTCCATATTATTTATTCCATATTCTTTATTCCATATTCTTTATTCCACATTCTGAGTTAAAAACTGTTGGAAGCCAATTTTTGCTTTTATTACTATTCAGGTTGATAAATTAAGATCAAATGGCTAACATCATCATCGGCAGCAGCATTTTATGTCTAGTTTCCATGCTGGCATGGGTTGGATGGTTTGACAGGAACTGGCAAGGCCAGGAGCTGTACCAGGTTCCATAGTCTGTTTTGGCTTGGCTTCCATACCTGGATGCCCTTCCTAATGCCAAACATTTTACAGGTCATAGTGGTACAACCATCAGTGCTTTTTACACAGCACCAGAACACACACCAATGCCTTTTGCACAGCATCTTGTTTATAAGGGATCAATTTTGCTGTGGTGAGCAGCTCACCTTGGGGAAAGCAATACACCACATGTCTTGGTCATTTGACATAAATCAATATTAACTTTACCCTCCTTCTCAAATATATATTTCTGACTTAGTCATAAGGATATTGTTGTTGTCGTTGTTGAGGCCCTAAATCAGCCATAGGCAACCTTTACCAAGAAGCAGTCTTTATGTGACACTAAGAAATTCACTGCTAAAGAAATTCAAGGTAATATTTCATTAAACATGCAATTCAGAAACTCCAGCTGGTCACAGATTGACTATGACTGCCCTAAATCAATTCTAATCAAACAGAAAAATAATCTAAAGCATTCCAATAAAGACCATCCCACATTTTCAAACATCAGCATGCTGAGGGCATTATCGCGTACACCCTAGTTTTAAAAACTATATATGGTTTGAGGAAGCAATTTAACTACTATTTCTAGGAGATGCAACAACAACAAAACCATCACAGCTGCTCTCATATGCTCAGCTGATTCAGTAATGCTTTTTAGTAATGTTGCTGCTATTTGTGTTATTGTTGTAGTTGTTGTTGTTTCTTTGACAAAAGTGGTTGCTTACGTGTCATATTTTCAAGCAAGTTGCTATATAATCAAAAACACACGCATACACACAATGAAGAACAATGTTCACCACTACAACTACCACCAGAGTTGTCATTAACATCATCACCACAATAATTGCTACTGCTACTACTACTACTACTACTACTACTACTGGTGCTACTGCTTCAGTGATGCCTCTTCCAACTTAAACTGGCCTGAAGTGATTATTGCTGGATGAGAAGAATGTAAACAATTATGCAAATCATTAAGAACATGATACCTGAAATCTAGTTTTATGCTTATATACACATGTGTATATATATATATACACATATATATATATCTACGTGTGTATATATATATGCATATATATATGTGTGTGTGTGTGTCTTTATATGTATATATATATATATATATCTGTATGCATATGTATACAAATATATATGTGTGTGTGTGTGTGTGTATGTGTGTGTGCATATATGTGTGTGTGTGTGTGTGTATCGATATATATATATATATATGTGTGTATATATATATGTATATATATATGATTGTGTGTGTATATATGTATATATATGTTTGTGTGTGTATATATATATGTATGTGTATATGAGTGTATTTGTGTGTGTGGGAGTATGTGTGTGGGAGTGTGTGTGTGCGTGTGTACATATATATATATATACATACACACACACCTAGGTACTAGAGAGAGGAGATAGAAGCAATAAAACCCCAATTGCTTAAACTGCTTCCATTTACTCACTGTTAATGTTCCTGTAAACCTTCATGTTCAAGATGGAAAGCAACAAGATCAGTTTTGATGAGCTTTTAATGTGGATAATTTCAGGCCGTTGGTGTTGGTTATGTAAGGGGGATGGAATTGTTTATTGGTTCTTGAAAACTTATGCAAAGCGTAGTGCAGATGGGTGTATGTATATACATACCATACAAAATGCATATACGTGCACACACTTATATAAAAATGCATGCGTATATATGTATGCTTAGATTTATGTGCACACAAATATGTACTTGCAAACACACATATATGTATATGTATGTATATACATACATATGTATGTATACATCATGTATATACTGAATGTGGTGTTAGTGAGGTCTCTAAAATAAATGAGAAAGTTTGTAAGACAAATTACAAAAATCTACATTTTTATGCTTGAAAAATCTTCAACTAACTTCAGAACTGATATGTTTTTTGGTGTATATGTATATATGTATATATACATGTGTGTGTGTGCATGTGTGTGTGTGTATTTATAAATGTTGGTTTTAGTTTTTGCAATGGGAAAAACTTCAGTTACATTTAGAAAATATATTTGTATGTATTTAATCTTCTTGCACAGCAAAATAGTGAGTAATTGAGAGGTTTCTTTTAAAGATTTATGAGCAGTTTAAAATTCATGAGCGCAGTTAGTTATGTTAAATTTTCCTTTACTTTTCAAATTATTTTTCCTTTTCCTTTTCTTTATTATATTATTATCATTATTATTATTATCATCATTATTATTACTATTATTATTATTATTATTATTACTATTATGATCATTATTATCATTATCATCATCACTATTATTATTATTAAGGGGGCAAGCTGGCAGAATTGTGAGCAAGTTGG
This sequence comes from Octopus bimaculoides, assembly GCF_001194135.2. Classification (NCBI taxonomy): domain Eukaryota; kingdom Metazoa; phylum Mollusca; class Cephalopoda; order Octopoda; family Octopodidae; genus Octopus; species Octopus bimaculoides. The sequence continues at coordinate 23,839,102 of NC_069001.1, read as the reverse complement.
GCAAAATGCTTAGCGTTACTTTGTCAGTCTCCAGGTTCTGAATTCAAATTCTGCCGAGGTTGACTTTGTCTTTCATCTGTTCGGGGTTGGTAAAATAAGGACCACTTGAGCACTGGGGTCAATGTAATCAGCTTACTCCCACCCCCGAAATTGCTGGCCTTGTGTGAAGATTTGAAATCATGAGCTGACAGAATCATTAGAATGGCAGGGATAATGTTTAGCAATATTTCATCCGTCTTCACATTTTGAGTTCAAATTCCACCGAGGTCGACTTTGCCTTTCATCCTTTAGGGGTCGACAAATTAAGCACCAGTTAAGCACTGGGGTCAATGTGTTTGACTATCTCCCTCCCCCCAAATTTCAGGCCTTGTGCCTATAGTAGAAAGGTTTATTATTATTTATTAGAAAATTACTATTTTTAAAATCTCACAGCGTGAGATATTCAGCAACAGTAGTTTGTAGTAAAGATTGTTTGCCAACTTAACATGGCAGTCCTGTTTTGAGCTGTGAGGGGATTCTAGATTCCCTTGTTCGAAAATATAAGGACACAGATCGTGTCGTATAGCCAGCAGGAGACGATGTCTCCTGGGGCTAAATTACAGCAAAATTAGTCCTAAACCAGGACTGCCATGTTATGTTGACAAACAATCTTTACTATTATTATTTCTGTTGAGTTGATTTAATTGCAATTCGTAAACATGTAAGCCAGAACAAACTTTTGTATATTTGGGTCTCCAGCCAGCAGCTAAGCCATGTTGGTAAGTACCAGTCGATCACTAGGATTATTGTAATAGACTTAACTCCTCCCACAAAATTACTGGCCTTGCACCAAAATGTGAAACCAGGCAAAATTCTTAGAGGTGTTTTATCCATCTCTATGATCTGAGTTGAAATTCTGCTGGGGTTGGGACTTTGTTGAAATCATTGTTATGATTATGATTATTATTATTATTATTATTATTATTGTTGTTGTTTAAGGATGCGAGCTGGCAGAATCATTCGCATGCTGGATGAAATACTTGGCAGCATTTCATCCGTCCTTGTTTTCCGAGATCAAATTCTGCTGAGGTTGACTTTGGGTTTCATCCTTTCAGGGAAGATAAATCAAGTACCAGTGAAACACTAGGGCCGATGTAATCGACTTTCTCCCTCCCGCAAAATTTCAGGCCTTGTGCCTATAGTAGAGAAGATTATTATTATTATTATTATTATTATTATTATTATGATGATGATAAGCAGTAGTAGAAATATTAATAGTAGTGTTTGTTTGTGGTTCATGGAATGTAAGAGACGGCAGTGGGCAGACAAAATGTCATGTGATATTTCATTAGTTATGTCTCTTTATATTTGTCATGTCTTCAAATCATGCCAGGCAAATGCTTTGCCTCTTTTCTTTCAAGGAAAGTATCAGTCGTACACTACTACAAGTGGTTTATCACCTCCTAATGCCTCTCCCCATTCCAATGTCTAGCTATTTGTTGATGCTATAACAACACTGTAAGAATTTTTTCTTTCTTTTTGTCTTTGGTCAGTAAATGTTGTTCCTTATTGGTTTCTATCTAGAAATCAAAGGAAGTGACTACTATTCTCTTCAAACTTTGCTTTTGCGACCTGGACGTCAATGTTTAGAAACTGACATATTTTCCATTACATTTCATGCAAATTCAGTGCTGAGTTGCTAAAGCAGAGATATTGTTATAGCAAATATTCTGCTCAATACCACAGACTTACTTGTCAGTTATTTGACGTTAACCACTTGAGTTATGAATAAATATCAAAGCCAAAGCAAAATTTGTAGGAAATAATGATCTTTTTTATGTGGCTGCACTGTTTGAAATTTTAAAATTAAGTGAAAATTTTAAAATTTGGTGTATTGATGTAATTTTTCATACTGAATCTCAGGATGCCTACGAGATATTGTTATAGCAAATATTCTACTCAATACCACAGATTTACTTGTCAGTTATTTGACATTAGCCACTTGAGTTTGTCCCTTACTGGCTGACAATATGTGCATCTCTGGTCATGAGCAGTAGTAGAGGGGAAGCATCATAGCCATGCGTCGAGAGGGATTCTTTGGGATTTGAATAACTATCATAACAAAAGCAAAATTTGTAGGAAATATTAATGTTCTTTTTTGTGTGGCTGCACTGGTTGAAATTTTAAAATCAAGTGAAAATTTTCAAATTTGGTGTATTGATGTAATTTTTCATACTGAATCTCAGGACCTAATTCACTTGTTCCAGAAAAATGTTTTTAAAATGTTACAGGCATTTAAAATTTGATCACTTTTACCCAGTCAGAAAACAGGATTATGAAGCTATCATTTTGTACATGACTGAAGTCAGACAACAAAACAATGTCAACACTGCAATGATAGCATGTGTCCTAAGCATCTAATAAATGTAAAATGACCAAAAGACATGTAAACAACACAATGTGTAGTTTTAAGCATCGAAAATGCAGCATAAAATATCCAAAAACAACAACAGATGGGTGCAAGCAGGAAAACACAATGTAAAATATCAGTTTGTTTTAGAAACTGTAGAAAGTAAAGAAATTATTCACTCATTTTTCCAAACAACAAGGAAGGTAATATGTGTTATAATCATTGACATAATGATTCTCCCAAGACACAGCAAAATTTGTTTCAACATACGAACTCACATAAAAAAAATTTGCAAACTAAAAACAATAATGTAAAACAATAATAGGTATAGTAAATTTTTTTATTGTTCCATTACCGTTTTACACCTCCGTCAGAGCTCTGCAAAAAACTAAATTTCAATCTGATTTCCTTGGGTTAACAAAAATACTTGTTCTGGTTTTACTAAGAGGAGGCCTTCGGATTGTTTAACTACCTACCCCATTACCTGTGAAAGACGAAAGTTTGTCTTCAGATATTTTTAACTACATATGTGTTTTTGGCAAATCGCCATTTGTATTGTTTAATTGTGGTTCAAAATGGTCTCAATAGTAGCAGAAAGTTCACAACAGTGGTAGTAGCCATAGCCACAACAATGTAAACAAACACGTCGCCAAACTATTTTGAACAAAAAAATAAAAACTTAAAAAACACAGACAATGGAAAAATCGAACATATGTACATATATAGAGCTCGAACATTAAATAATTATGGTTCTCAGTGGAAAGCCTCACAAAAGAATAGTATTCGAAACATTAATTTGAATGGCAAAATCAGTAGGAATAGCAACAAAATATTGAAAATACAGCAATATTTTATCTGTTGCAAATGTCGTAGGTCAAAATAGATGAGTGGACTTGAACCAACGTCAGGAAAAGGAGAAGTGACGAGAACAGTTTTTAACAGGGAAAGTGACACGTTATCTGTGTGAGTTATTCAGGAAAAGACAAGAAGGAAGGCAACATATTCCATTAACAAAAAATATTATGGGCTTCCATATTCATTCGAAGAATAGTTGAAGGGAATCCTGGATAATGTGCAAGAGGATGTTGTTCCATTGATTGAAGTGAGGTATAGGGAAGTGTATGCCTGACTTTTGATCAATCACACGTTTTTGTGTAACAAGACGAGTAGAATTGGTTTGCTTCATGTCTGCTCCACAGGCTGGGGTCTAAGTACAGTAATACCTCACTTTATGAGATCACAGTTTTATTTTTCAAGCCCAAGATCCAAATTTTGAATGAAGGGCAAAAGTCTCTGCTACCACAACAAATGCTTCTGCGTGTTACCAAGAAATTTACAAAGAGCAAAAATAAGCTTCTAAGCAAACAACACTAGACTTGTTTTTTGAAAAGGAATCTACAAGTTCATCTACGAGTGCATGTGAATCAACGATCGCATCTGCAAGTAATGGTGTGAGCAGGTCTAGTGCGAGTAAAAGTGGTTCAGAAAACGATTATAATAGCAATATTTTTTATTACAAATGATCTTGACATTCTTTTTACTTTCATAAAATATTCTTTACATTTTATTGTAATTTTATTGCCATTTATTTATGAGTATCATAAAGTTTTAGATAAAATATTTTTCTGGGAACAAATTGCGATTTATAACATTGTAACAGGCACTCCAATAATGCAATGCAAAGTGGTTGGGTGTCTATTCGACTTCCATCCCCATTAGCCACTGAGCTGACCACCTTTTATCCGCGAAAACATATTTAACAATGTGAAATTAAGTGCATTTAGTTTCGTGTCATAACAACATTCTCTCTTTTCTTTAAGCAACTCACAGACTAATAAAACTGACAAATGAAAATAGGTTTTTTTCTCCCCCAAAGAAAGAAAAAAAACTGTTTTGTTGCAAGAGCAATATGCAACATGCACTTCAAATAACAAGAACAGTTTTATGGTACAAAGTTTTTGTAGCACTTTGGTTTTTTCACTTGTGATTTTTTGTGGGGTTGGCATTGAGCACTTCTCATGCATCTGGCCATTATTTTGTGTTTTTGCATTGTTATCAGGAGGAGCATTTGTGATTTCTTTCCTTGAGTCAAGTTGAATAACATGTTCCATGGAATTTGTAGGATCTGTAACCTGATTCCTGGAGTTTGTAGGGTCTGTTGAGCAGTTGTCTGTCCCCATAGTGTTGGGCAAACTGGCAGACGTTTCCATCTGAGTGGTCTGTCCATACTGTTTGTCTATGCCAATACCACTATTTCTCATTTCCCTTCTCTTTCTCTGCAAATCGCCATGTGTTGTTTTCACAATGTAAGACCTCGGTTCTTCACATTGTCTTGCTATTTCTCCAGGCATCCAACATTTGTTGTTTTTATCAAGGGTTCGCACAGGTTGTCCAGTGTGCAATGGAGCTTATTCCATCTTTGCATGCTGGTCATATGCAGTTTTCATTTGTATTTTCTTTTTTTTTTGAGGAGTTTTCTTAGTCTTTGAGTTTTATAAGAATAGCTCCAGCGTAATGGCACAAGCGTTGTGATTGGTCTGCTCAATAGGATCTCAGCGGGTGATGGCATCTTTAATGGTGTGGCTCTTAGATTCATCAATGCACTGTTTATGTCTTCTTTACTTTGTTCACATTTTTGGATTGTCTTTTTAATTGTCTGTACCTGTCTCTCTATGAATCTGTTTGATTGGGGGTACCTTGGTGATGATGTAGTATGTTGAATTCCCCATTCTTGTGCGAATTGTTGAAATGGTTTACTGGTATATTGAGGACCATTGTCACTGAAAATTTCATCAGGTTTGCCAAAGAGAGACACAATCTTTTTGAATTCCTCTGTGACTGCTTTGCTTGCGGTTTGGCTGAGGTAAGTCACAATTGGAAATTTGGAGAAGTAGTCACAAATGAGCAGATAAGTTTTGCCGTTGATTTCAAATAGATCTGTTCCTAGTTTTTTCCATAGTGTACTGGAAATGTCATGAGGTATCAGTAGCTCTCTGTTGTTGGAAGTTGCAAATTCTTGGCATATTTGACAGGATCTACACATTTCTTTGATGTCTTTGCTGATGTATGACCAATAGACGTCTTCACAAGTGTGAAGTTTGGTCTTTTCTGTCCCTTAATGAGAGGTATGGAGATATACTAGAATGTCATGTTGTAGAGGAGGAGGTATCAACACTTGTGTCCTTTTGAAGATGATTCCATCTCCTACAGCCAATTCATCTCAAAAAGACCAATATGTCTTTATATCACCTGGGACTTGTTTGATGTTGTCTAGCTACCCATAGGTAATTGTTTCTATCAGTGTAGCCAAAGTAGAATCTCTGATGTTGAACTCACACAGCTGGTAACATTTGTTGATGGAAAAATTGACAAGGTCAAATTCAGATTGGTGGATTTCTCCTGCAGTAAATTCAATCACATCCACTCTCAAGTCCAGGTCAATGTCTTCATTGTCTTCACAGCTTGGGAGACGAGAGAGAGTGTCAGCCAATGTCATGGTATGCCCTGGGCAGTATTTGATTTTGAAATCATATCCCTGAATTTTCTGGAGCATCGTTTGTAGTTGGGGTAGTGCTCAAAGAAGAGGTTTTTCTGCAATCACCTCCAGGGGTTTGTGGTTTGTGATGACTTCAAAGAAATGTCCGTAAAGGTATGTGCAGAAAAGAGTGATTCCGAATACCACAGCCAGCATTTTGCAATCGATGTATGGGTAGTTTGACTGAGTTTTGTCAAGCGCTTTTGATGCAAACGCCACAGGTTTGCCATCTTGTATGATAGCTGCTCCAAGTCCTTTCAAAGAGCTGTCCTTTTGGTTTCTTTGAGTCAAAGGACTTGAGGTTTGATTTCTCTGAAATGGTTGATTTAAGATTTCCAAAGCAGTGTATGTGGTCTTCAGACATCTCAAATGGTATATTTTGCTTGAGGAGGGCCCTTAATGGTTGTGCTTCCATGCTGAAGTTTGGAATGAATGTTACAAGGTAATTCAAAGTTCCCAAGAATGTCTGCAGCTCTTCCTTGTTTTCTGGAACAGGCATGTTTCGAATGTCACGAACATTTTCTGGGTCTGGCCTGATGCCATCTTTGGAATAAATATTTCCAAAGAAAGAGATTTCGGGTTGATGAATGTGGAATGATGAATGTTGATGAATGTCTGAGTTGAATACCAATCCAGATTCCTTTGCTTTTTCCATGAGTCCTTGTAGATTTCTGTCATGCTCTTCTTCGTCTTTGCCATGGACAGCAATGTCATCAGTTATTCCAACAACCCCTGGGAATTCTTCAATGATTTCATCCATTCTTGCTTGAAAGATTTTTTGAGATACCTTTAGACCAAATGGCAACCTAATCTAACAATATTTTCCAAATAGGGTCCTGAAGGTTGTGAGTAGCTGGCTTTTGTCACCCAGATGAACAGACCAGTATCTTGGTTTTGCATCTAGTTTGCTGAAGACATTAGAACTGAAAAACTGAGGGTTCAACTCTTCCACCGCAGGGATTTTGTGTGGGGGAGCATCGTTTCAGTGCTTGCTTAAGTTTTTGTGGGTCGATGCAGATGTGACGTGATCCATCTTTTTTTTTACGGAATATGCCATGCTTGAACACCAATTTGTATGTTGCTTCACAGGCTTGATGATCCTCATTTCTTCCATCTTCTGGAATTCAAACTTGAGCTTATTTTTGAGGTAAGCTGAAGATTTTCAAAGTGGGTCAATGAAGCGTTCTGAACCTGCTTTTATGTATAGTTGTGTGGGTTCTTTGAAGTTGCCTGAGCTGTCGAAAAGATTTAGATATGTTTCTTTCGGGCCTTTGATTGTTGTGATATCAGGAGTTAAATCCATGATGTGATCACAGTTGTATTGTGATTAATTTCATTGCCTCACATGTTGGTAATCCAATGATTGGTGGTCCATCCACCTCTACCACATAGAATTTGACATCATGGAATTCGCTGCCATTTGAGCAAAGCTGAAAATGGATTGATCCCAAGCATTTGGTTTCTTGGCCATTGTATGCCATCAGATGAATGTTCTCTGGTTTTAGTATGACTGCAGTTGGAGTTGATTTGTACATGTGGCAATATGTACGCATTGGCAATCTGTTGCCTGCTGCTCCCGTGTCAATCTTTAATTTTATTTGTTGTACCTTTTCTTTCAGTGAATATATGACATTCAATGTTGCAAATGCTTCATTTTGCATGCTTGAAATTTGTATGCAGTGGTAGGAATCACAGTTCTCTTCTTTTGAGTTAGTAGGAGCCTTGTTGCTTGATTCTATATCATGGAATTTTTTGTGTGCTCTTTTTCCATCACCATTTTTATGTCTTGTTCTATCTTGTTTGTTCCCTTGATGACAGAATTTTTCCAGTGTCCCTTTTTGTTGCAGAAGTTGCAAGAATCATTGTATGCTGGGCACTTTCTTGGTGGGTGCATTCGTCCACAATTTCCACATGAATGCTTGACAGCATCTACATTGCATGGTTCTGCACTTGCAAGCTGTTGTATCTGACTTCTTCCTGCAAGAATAGCTTCAAATTTTCTACCCTCTGTTTGGACATCTTCAAGTTTGTAGTTTTTCTCCTTTCCAAGCAGCTTTTTTTGGAAGGCTTCAATGGGAGTTGAAGCGATCAATAATTGAATGATCTTTGTTCAAGTTCTTTTTCTTTAAACTCACATTTTTTTTTTTTTGCTATTGTTTGGACTCTTGTGACAAAATCAATTGTCTCATCCTACTGCTGTCTACATTCCATCAGTTTAAGGCGATGTATTCTGAAATTGATGTTTGTCTTGACTTGTGCTTCAAACAATTCCCACAGTTTTTGGGGTGTTTCTTGTCAGCACCTGATAAGCTAGATGCATTCAGACGTTTGAGTCCTTCATTTCCAATACCTCTTAATATTTTTAATTCTATTTTCCTTGGTTCTGTAATTTCCTCATCTTCATAATAGTACATGATGTTTTGTTTGAATATTTGCAGGGCTTCGGCTGCATTGTCTGTGTGCCACTGCATTTCAGGAATGTGAGATGTTCACACAGATCTCCACACTGATCAATTCCCTTCTGATATTATTATCATCATTATTATTATTTATTAAGGTGGTGAGCTAGCAGAATCGTTAGCACACCTGGCAAAATGCTTAGTGGCATTTCGTCTGTCTCCATGTTCTGTGTTCAAATTCCATCAAGGTTGACTTTGCTATTCACCCTGGGGTCAATTAAAAAATCCAATCAGGTACTAGGGTTGATGTAATTGATTATCCCCCTTCCCAAATTTCAAGCTTTGTACCTGTAGTAGAAAGGATTATTTTATTCTTTTTTTTTATGATTATTATTTCTTGGCTAAAGCCGTAAACATTAACAAGAAAATTTTGGAGGGCACGGTTTACGAAAACTGAAAGGAGCTGTCTATTCCGAGTAGGGAATTAGCCGGATTCTAGTTGGTTGGTTGGTTGGTGGGTTTTCACCTTCGGTTGGGTTGCTTGCTCTTATTTGTATTTAAATGCATTTGTTTTGTGCAGACATTTTAACCTGTTTTAATATATTCTAATACATTTTGTTCCCCACTACCAGCACTCTTATCAAATAGATGTGCATTCCCACACGTATAGTAACCCTTTTTTAATGACACATTTTGTATTGTATGTATGGTCTATTGTGACCAATAAAAAGGATTGTTATTACTATTAGAGCATAAATATAATGGAAATAGTTGAGTGCCTGATTTAATGTATTACAACAAAATATTCTGTTTCGCTGCATAGCGATAGATGTGATTTTAATTACTCCCACCGACATCTACCTCACCTTTCATGCCTCCATTTAGAAGTAGTAAGCCACCAGAGAAATGAAGATTGCATTGACTTTATTTCTCTACTAAAATAATTGGCCGAAAATAATTGCTTTAGTAAGAAATAATTATGTTTTTATATTCTCCTTGCTATGGTGTAAAGAGATGTGTTGTTGCCAAGTATATGATGTTCTAAGTGTAGACCTCATGGGACATAGTTCAAATCTCTACTAAAATAATCGGTCTCTTTTCGTTGGCTTAACTGAGAAATAATTGGTACAGACAGGACGATAGTGCAGTTAAAGATTTTGCTCAGTAAATTTATAGTTCAAATCTCTTTCTAACAACAAGGTACCTTGGTCAACAATTCTTACTGTAGCCCCAAGTCAGTCAACACCTTGTAAGTGGAATTTGAGTTTTGAAAACTGTATGGAAGGTTGGCAGATTGGACTGTATTTGTGTTTGTGTGATAAACTTTGCCCATCACCAGCTTAATGTAGATGCGCATGGCTTAGTGGTTAGGGTGTTGGACTCACGATCGTAAGATTGTGGTTTCGATACCTGGACCGGACAATTGTGTTCTTGACCAAACCTCAAGAAGGTAACCTTACCTTTACCATCACTGATTTAACAGCACCCATTGGAACTTAGGTGACTTTAGCAGTATTCACTCTGTTGGAAGCATTCAGACTGAATTTAGGACATTTAAACCCCATGGACAATAACCCCCACCCCAAGGACAATTACACGCAAGGACAACAACCCCCTAGGACAACTACCCGGTGGGACAATTACCCCTAAGCAGTTAACCCTTGATTTGTTCTGTATTTTCCGGTGTATAAGCCATTATTTTTTACCTGGGAAATTTAGTGTGTGGCTTAGAGAAAGGTGCACCTAATATGTGTATTTTTTATAAGTTTCAGGAGGAAAATAATTTGTGTATGGAGATCGAATGATTCCACTGATTTTATATATTGGAGAGGGGGTAATTGTTGTCGGGGGGAATTGTCCTAGAGGGGTAATTGTCGTGATGCCTTCAGACTAAGTCTGTAGGCAAGAAGATTATTCTTTGTCTTATCAACAAAGGACATGGCTAATATCATTCTTCCTTTAACTAAGTATTCATACTTTCCCTGCTATAATGTAAGAATTTAAACGTCACTAAATGGATGAACACACTAAGGCTTACAAGCCCATGTGACTGGAGATCAAATTACCTGAGTGCATTTCACTATTATGTCTGTGGGTAAGATACTGTGTTAACTTTGTTCAAGATTTGTAACTTTTGGTGAAGAAGCTTGCTGAAGAAAAAGTCTGCCAAAAATATTCCTCCATCTCAATAAACAAAAGTGTATGTGTATCTTTTAGGAGATTCACTCTGTCGTCCTCCAAGCACAGAAATGATGGGCTGAGAGATTAGCCTACCAAGATCTCATGTCATTTTCTGATGGAGTAAGCCCTCACCCAAGAGGTTCTGAACATGAGACTCTTGAGAACTTTTGTGTTCTGCAACACAATATCAAGATATCTTTTGATCAGCAAACATTGAAAATATATTTTAAGCAATAAGAAGTAAACAGAATAAAAGCTATTGTTCAACTCTGAATTAATCCTATTCCAACAAACTTCTTATATCTCAATATGTGCGTGTGTGTGTGTGTGTGTATGTGTGTGTGTGTGTGCGTGCGTGTGTGCGTGTGCGTATACATACATACCAACAGAAATACCTTGTGTTGCTTGGGTTAAAGAGAATAATGAAATTTTAAAATGCCATCTAGATTATGCAGGTCTCAACTGCGAGTAGCTGAGATACCAACTTTCTACATTAATAACTACCCAACTCTTGCCAGTATGGAACATAGACATTATGTAAAATGTTAAACGAAAGTTTTCAATGTATATTAAGTAAATACACGTAATTCAAAAACATGTTTTGTGTAGTTTATTTCATAACCAAAAAGCAGGTTGTTTTCTTCCCCCAGGGAGCCCGTTACACATTATGTGAAAAATTTTAAGAGTCTAAAACCATCTCTGGAACATAAGTAATGTATGTTGTCAGTTTGGAGAAAATCAGTTGAAAAATATGGCCATTATAATCTTTTACACATACACACACACATAGAATGGGATTTATATTATAGATATATAAGCAATAATTATAATGATGTAGAATATGGAGACTTGTTCAACCTCAAGATTTGTTTCCTCTAATTTTATAATTACATACAGCATATTTTAATGGTTCTTACAACCTATACGTGTTTCCACAGCACAAAGTACAGGCAGTTGCACATGCAACTGGGCATGATTTTCTGTTCTGCTTCTTTAGGTTCTGTCCATTTGGCCAGTTTCAAAGCAAACTGAATACAGTTGTTTGTCAGAGTTCAAGCAGAGGCTGTTTGGAAACTGAAATCCGATCTTGTCTTGAGCCAGTGTTCTATCTAATGTGGTCAAGATTGATGTTACTGTTTTGGCATGCCTGTTTGTGTATTATAGTAGATGGGTACCCAACATCCTTATACCTATTACTTGTCGTGTAATGTTTTCAATTATTCATATATTTGCTGGCTGTATTGTCTATGTATGGTAGTATAAAGTGAGTAGAATATATGCTGGGCTGGTTATGGAGGGCCATGAATATATTTTTCCATTCTATCTTTTCCACTTACTTGTGGGTGAGATATTGAGTTATCTAGAACTTTACTTAAATCCTTTAAATTACATATGCTG
>NC_069001.1:23825420-23827101 GCF_001194135.2 Octopus bimaculoides | reverse complement strand
TTTTAAACATTAATTTTAATTTATGTACCACTTTGTTATTAAGGCATCTAGCATCTTCTCTAGTTAGTTGGTTTTGTGAAATATTCATGCAATTGAGGTGAAGTTTGGAACTTTAAGAAGTTCATGTACATGCTTGTTTTTAAAAACAATATGTGCTGTCATGGCTGTGTGGTAAGAAGCTCGCTTCCCAACCACAAGGTTCCAGATTCAATCCCACTGCATGGCACCTAGGGCAAGTGCCTTCCACTATTGTGAGTAGATTTGTTAGACAGAAACTGAAAGAAGCCCGTCATGTCTGTGTTTGTGTGTTTGTCCCCCGTAACTTAGCAGTTGAGCAAAAGAGACTGATGGAATAAGTCCTGGGGTTGGTTTCCTCTACTAAAACCCTTTAAGATGGTGCCCCAGCATGGTCTCAGTCAAGTAACTGAAACAAGTGAAAGAATAAAATAGTTTTTCAAATCAAAGAAAGAGATGGCTTTTGGAATAGCCGTTATGAAGCAGTTTCTCACCACTCCGTGTTACCGTTAACAGAGAATGCATAATTAACAATAGCAATGACAACAACAACAATAGTGACAAGCATGACAAAAGTCATTGAAACAAACATGACCTTCTCCACCAGCACAAACTTTAATACAATAAAGACTGCAAACACCAAGGCTTGCATACAAAGTGGAAACAGGTTTGCAGATGTATGCAGAAAACTAGAGTCAGTTTATCAGGATACGAATTAAGAAATGCAAAACACATTTTAATGTGGATGGCAAATGATATCTACACCTCACAACAAATTCTAAAGGGAACCCAAATGTATTGGACAAAAAATAAGGCGACCTGAGTGAGCAATGCAGGACCAGATTGAAAAGTGCCTTAAACCAACCTGGAGCTCAAAAGCTGGTGCTATTTTGAATCATTTGAGAAAAGGTTTCAAACTAAACACACAAACGAATATTTGACAACATTAAATTACATGAACTCCACTTGATTTATACATACTTTGATCAGAGAGTTAGAAATGTGAAAGCAGCTGAGATACCACCTGAAGTAAATACCTTTTTGCTTTTGGCAGGTGTAACATACGACACAGAAAATTAATGAAATCTTCTGGAAATCCACAGACTGGGAAAGGAAAAATTTTCAGGCACAGGGATGGAACTATTACTCCAAACACAAGTGTCACAGAGGCCATCCCAAATGGTTTTCAGTTTTGCAAGTACTTTAGGACAGAAGGTTGAAATTTCATGGAATAGTTTCTACGGCTGGATGCCTTTCCTAATGCCAACCACTTAGCACCCAGCACATTATGTTAAGTGGTTGGCATTACGAAGGGCATCCAATAGAAACCATGCCACAACAGAGTTGGAGATTGGACAGCTCCCTGCTAGCCAGCTACATGGGATCTATTTTAAAACAGGGGCCACATTTTTCATTAATGTTTTACGTAGTGTTTTTGGTACGGAAAGACTTTCAAACTTTGTATACTTATCTATTTTGTGTTATAGAACAGAAAAATATTTTTGTATTCGAATTTATTTCATGTAAAAAATTGTCTTATTTCAATAATTTCAACCAATCACTGACAAGTATTCAGCTGTTTACTTTTACTCCTTTGGCTGATTAAGCGATGTAAAGCGTATTTAATCTCCATACCTTCGTTTTATTTGCTTTTTTCATTTTAAAT
>NC_069001.1:23821577-23825057 GCF_001194135.2 Octopus bimaculoides | reverse complement strand
AAGATGTTTTATATGACACATTCTACCAATGTTCCAAGTTTCAAAGTGTTTCGTTAATAAAAAATGTGGCCTCCGTTTTAAAAAAGATCCGCTACATGTCCACATGTAGCAGACGTTAAACAATGATGATGATGATGATGTGGGGATGCAAACCATCTATGTATTTTTGCATTCACTACAAAAAAAGAAGGAAGACTCCTAAACTGCCAACACCTTCACCACAACAGCAGCACCACCAGTAGCAGACCCCCAAACAGAAACAGCAACAAGAGAAATAAGAATAAAAGACACCATCACCAACCCAAAGAGATTCCACTCACACCAATCAACCAAACTATAAACATAAGCAAAAGCATACAGATGCATGCAAACAAACCCTTTCTCACAACCATAGATTTTTCTGACTGAAAATTCACCTTGTGAGGAAATTGTTTTGAAAGATGCACCACAATGGATATTTGTTGAAGGGAAGAGAAAATATAGAAAATGAAAAACTTTGCATCTGGCAAAAAATTAAAAATGAACATCTTAGGTAACGAAACACAGAAACCGACAATCACACACTCAAGACTCGAAATAGTAACACAATTTCAAACTTCTCTACTGGCTCCTGTGCAGGTGGCCTGTAAAAAACACCATTTTGAACGTGGCCGTTGCCAGTACCGCCTGACTGGCCCTTGTGCCGGTGGCACATAAAAGCACCCACTACACTCTCTGAGTGGTTGGCGTTAGGAAGGGCATCCAACTGTAGAAACTAGCATGGAAAGCAGACGTTAAACGATGATGATGATGATGAACTCTAGAAATATCACTTTTACAAACACCACAGCAAATGGCAGTATAACCCAATACAACACCAACTAAAAGACCAGTATTACCTGCAAAAAAAATGATTAACTACACAGCAATAGACACAAATTACAATCAGTTAATGAAACATTTACATCAACACACAAACATTACTGACAATTACTTCATCTTACCAATTATTATTTGTGTTGATGCTGCTTTGTTTTATACAAGCTATTCCAAGTTTTACTCAGGGACCTCAACTAACAACAAGTCAGACATGTTACTATGGGTGTTATTTATGATTAGCAAGTGATATAGCAATGGCTTAGTGGTTAGGGTGTTGGACTTGTGATCGTAAGTGTGTGGTTTCAATTCCACTCAGCTGTAGTACTGAATTTAAACTGGGCTCCACCAGACTATCTTGCCCAAAATATGTTGCATGGCTGCAGCACCCCAATGACCCCCAAGGGGTTAAGGGACTTGTAAGTGGTATATAAAGGAGGCCAGAATCTGAGATTCATTTAAATTTGTAATATTTCAGTTTTGACAGAGTTTTAAGAGAACTGAGTGTTTTCAAGTTGACAATGTTTTTTGGTGGGGGATGTTGGCAGTACCCATGACAACAATGTCTTGTAGTTCTGACGCCTAGAATCTCCTTGTATTTGGCTGTAGTATTTAAGAACATCTTTTAGTATTGACACCAAAGCTCCAATAATTACAGGTAGAGTTGTGATTCTTAGATGCCACATTTTTGAAACTTTTATTTCATGGGAGTGATAAAATGAGTACAACTTGAGCATTGGGTCCAGTGTAATAGACTAATACTGCCCCGAAGTTGCTGACTTTGTGCTGACATTTTAAACCATTTGGCAGAATTGTAGCAATCCAGGCAAAATCGTTAGCAGTATTTCACCTGTCTTTATGTTTTGAATCCAAATTCCACTGGGGTCAACTTTGCCTTTCAACAATTTTACAGAAGTGTTGCAGTCTGCTTGGATTGACATATATATATATGAGCAGATATGTTTTGGCAACATGTTTTTTTACCACAATATCTGGTCTGTTGGTTTGTATAGCACAATCAGTTTGGATACTAAAGTCCCAAAGAATGGTGATATCTTTATTTTTTACTATTTTGGCAGGTTTATGCTCCCACCAGTTCTTATCATATGGGACTCCAGAGTCACAGCATATGAGCCATGAGCTAGTGCATATACTGACCAAAATCTATTATGTTGAATATTGTATTCATTTGAGTCTAGCATAGAGCAAGCAGAAATGAGGTGGTCAAATGTTTGCCTGGTTGCACCTCAAAAGCAGCAGTTAGAGTCTGCACTATTTTAAAAAATGCTTGCTTGGTCATTTCCAGTGGGCAAACATTGATCTTGAGCTGCTATAATGAAACCTTCTGTTTCTAATTTAAGTAGCCATTGATAGGTCATATTTGTATCTACATTCACATTACTGGCCCTTTATCATTATCATTCAATGAGCTGGAAAAATCGCTAGTAAGCCGGGTAAAATGATTAGCAGCATTTCATTCTGTTGTTGCTGTTGTTATTATTATTGTTGTCACCGTTGTTGTTGCTGTTGTTGTAATTTTTACTGAAGTCATAAAGCTATACATTATTATGCTCTAGTTGCAACAAGTAATGAAAACAACTTATAAATTAATTAATTAGCCATAGCATTACTTCAAATTCTTAGTTCAAATTCCACCGAGGTTGACTTTGCCTTTCATCCTTTTGGGGGTCGATAAAATAAGTACCAGTTGAGCACTGGGGTTGATATAATTGACTTATCCCCTCCCCCGAAATCACTGGCTTTGTGCCAAAATATGAAAGCAATAACATGGCAAGCTGGTAGAATCGTTAGTGTGCTGGGGAAAATGCTTAGTGGCATTTCGTCCATATTTACGTTCTGAGATCAAATTCCACCAAGGTGAACTTTGCCTTTCATCCTTTTAGGGTTGATGAATTAAATACCAGTCAACTACTGGGATCAATGTAATCGACTAAACCCCTCATGAAATACCTGGCCTTGTGCCAAAATTTGAAACCATTATTATTGTTATTATTATTTAGTGATCTGGTAGAAACAATAGGATGCTGGATGAAATATTTAGTGGCATGTCTTCTAGCTTTATGTTCTGAGTTCCAGTTCCAAAATTAAGTGAAGTTCTAGAATTGATGTTATTAACTAGTCCTTCACTCTAAATTTCTGACCTCAGACCACTGTTAGAAACAAACAGAATTATCATTTCTGCAGCAAGATACATAAGAAAACTTTGCTGTTTGACTTTACAAATCTATAGCTACCCACCATGAAACTTCTGCCAATTAATTTATATTAAAGTTCAGGGCCTTAGAGATAAGACAGATACCAAACATTATGTAAGAAACACAGCACAAACAGTAACATTAACCAAGAAAAAGACATGTCTATTGCCAGATGTGAAGCTAAATTACACCACCACCGACATTAAGTGATGAAATATATTCTAGTTGAGTTAGAGCAAGCTACACAGAGATCTTAATAACTCTAACAGCTTTTAGCTTTTAATTTTCAATAACATTTTGCTTAAAGAGTTTTAATTTAAAAGCTTCAGATACAGTCAAAGATATTTTTCTTTTTCATGTTGCAGTCGATGTTCTATTGTTTTGTTTGTTGATGTAACTGTTTGTAGTT
>NC_069001.1:23813423-23821567 GCF_001194135.2 Octopus bimaculoides | reverse complement strand
GTTTTTTTTTTTTGTTTTGTTTTTGGCTCGCTTGCAAGGGGAATTATTTTTTGTTGCTGTCCTCCTCTGTTGTTGCTGTTGTTATTATTGTTGTTGTTGTTTTTATTGTTGTAATTTTTACTGAAGTCATAAAACTATACATTATTATGTCCTAGTTGCAGCAAGTAATAAAAACAACTTATAAATTAATTAATTAGCCATAGCATTAGCATGAACTTTGTAAATGGTCATAAAATTTCTAATGTATATGTGTATATGTATAAATGTGTGTTTGTGTGCATATTATTCATGTGTATGTGCATATGTATGTATATAAATCTAAATTATATATACACATGAAATATATGTGTGTGTATATATATATATATGCATGCGTATAAATAATTATGCACATACATATGCATGTATACATAGAAATATGTGTGTGTTTATGTATGTATGCATGCATATAAATGTGTATGTGTTTATGTATGTAAACATAAATGCAGATGCACAGAATCGCTATATATATATATTAATGCGTGTGTGTATGTGTGTGTGTATGTGTGTGTGTGTCATTTATTTTGCTATATCATGTTGGTCTTTCAGTATTTTTTTTTTTCTCTTTTTGCCTTTGAAAATATGCAATTTGATTTTTTTTTTTTCCTTGTTATATAGAAAGTTATTAAAAAATATATCGACATAAAAACAGAAAGAAAGATAAAAAAAGCAATGAAGAAAACACTGAAAGCTTTCTGTTTACTGCTTCTTTTAGTAACACGGTATTTCAACCCTTCATTTTGTTTCTAATGGAAGCAACATTTTATATTCTCTGTGATAAGACTAATGTTATACCAAGATCAGTGATGAACACTAACTTTCATGGTGTTTACGTTATCCTGAAATGCTTAACTAATGTGCTGCTAATAGTTACTGATAATAAGATAAAGTCATCATCATCGTCATTATTATTGTTATTATTATTATTATTATTATTGTTATTATTATTAGAAAGGAATCATATTTGTTATTATGCTCACTGTAATTGGTGTCTGGTTTTTATGAGAATCAAATGTAGGGTGTGCCTGGCATGGTTTAAACCTAAGTAAGAGAGATAAATCAAACGTCTGAGGCTCTGGTTTCTTCGTTCACAAATCTATTTTGCAACCACACAGGCAGAATTGCTGTTAGAGAACTTGATAGAATGCATTGCTCTGCCGAGTCCCAGATAAAAATCCTACTGAGTCAACTTTATTCTTCTTCTATTTATGGTTGAGAAATTAATACCAGACTAAGATGGTGGAATGGTTGGATGGTAGAGTGTCTAAGTGTGGCCTTGTATTAAGTGTCAGCTCAATATGTTCTAAGTTCTAATGCTACTTTCTGTTGCTTGAATATAAGGAATCATGTGTATGTGAAAAATGGTGATAGATTTGCGAAGTGCTTAAGCAAGCACCCAAGTTTTTCATCCAATTATTGTCAATGCCAACACACTAGTTGGGGGGGAAAGAGTACAAAGGGTCTCTCAAGCTCTGTGTATGCAACAATTAACAAATAATGTATATACCTTTGTTGTTTATTTTCATATATAAAATGAAGTTAAACCACAAAGAAATTTTTACATATATATATATACATATGACACACACACACGTGTTTACTGGATACAGGCAGGACACATGACAATAAAAAATCTGCCCCAACAAATTCTGTCTGACCCATGCAAGCATTGAAAAGTGGACATTAAATGATAAGTTGATGATTCACACACAAATAACCACAAATATATTATTATTCATCATTACCATCAGTTTCATTATCATCATCATCATCATAAATTTACATCTGTTTTCCCGCTAGCATGGGTTAGAGGACCACTTCTCATTCATACATTTCATTTTTGGTTCACGTCTTTGTGATGATGCTTTTTCTTTTATCAACAATCAATTTACATAATCTACTGGGTGCATTTTAGTGTGGCACCAACTCAAGAGAAGTTGAAATGGCCTCTAAATCCAATATTGTTTCTGCTCATTTGTCAACCATATTATAAAGAGTGCTGGTGGCATTTTGTCATGGCCCCATGACTAACGAGGTTGTCTTGTACTCCATTTGACCAAAGAACCATCATTACATTATGATAGATATATAGACAGATAATTTCATATAAGTATGCATATGCTGCTAGTGCCAATGACACATAGAAGGTACACATAGAAGGTACCCATGCCAGTGGCATGTAAAGGCTACCATTCCAGTGAAACATAAAAGGCATCTATGCAGGTGACATGTACAAAATACCCAGTACATCCTGTGGTTGGCAGGTTTGTTGGCATTAGGAAGGGCATCCAGCCATAGAAACCAAGCCAAAACAGAAGATTAGAGCCTAGTGAAGCTCTCTGGCTTACCAGTTCCAGTCAAACCAGCTAACCCATGCCAGCATGGAAAACAAATGTCTGATGATGACGATGATGGTGGTGGTGGTGGTGGTGATATATTTGTGTGTGTATATATATATATGCAATTTTGTTTGTCTGTCTCTCTTCCTTTGATTTTATCTGTCATTACACCAGTTAAAAAAAACCAGTGTTGCTATTTAAGTAGTGTCTTTTGAATGCTGTAACTCAACTTGGCCACAGTTAAGTGACTGAAAACAGTAAAAATGATAATGTATAAACAAATAACATAACAACCTCTTGGTGTTAAGCCCAGGCATCAACAACACCCTCTCCTTTCTGCATAACACATATGCACAATATAAGAGACAACTTAAGTTTATTGCTCCCTATTGGGCAGCAGTCATCCATAATTGCTCTCCATTGTCATCAACTCTGGGCTGTAAAGCCATCCTCCCCCTGCTCATGTTGGTTTGGAATTGTCATTGATGCTTCTATAAATTTACTTTGGTTCTAGATCAGTAGTTCTCAGCATGGGCGGTACCACCTACCCTAGGGGTCACTGGGCATATTGAAGGAAGCATTAGGCTTTGAGAGGCAGTGAGGGGTGGTGAAGAGTGAGGTAACATAATGTGTGGCTGTGTGGTAAGAAGCTTGCTTCCCAACCACATGATTCCAGGTTCAGTCCCACTGCATGGCACCTTGGGCAAGTGTCTTCTACTGTAGCTCATCATATGTGTGTGTGTGTGTGGGAGGTGTCTTTGTCTGTGTCTGTCCCCCACAGCACCACTTGACAACCAGTGTTGGCGTGTTTACATCCCTACAACTTAGCAGTTTGGCAAAAGGGCCCAATAGCATGTTACAGGCTTAAAAAACTAACTACTGGGGTTGATTCATTGAACTAAAAAATTTTGAAGGTGGTGCTCCAGCATGGCTACAGTAACAAGTAAAAGCTAAAAGTAAAAGATACTAAATTTTCACCTGTAGTAGTAATTATATTATACATGATAAAACTAATGATTGTTATTAAAATAACATTAGATCTCATCAGGCACAGGGAAGCGCAAATTTACAACTTTCAATTTTTATTATGTATCATTTCACTGTTAAAAGCTTATACAATCCATTTTTGAATAAAATTTGTAAATTATTATCTTCCATGTTTCACAGAAACACACACACAAACAACCAAAAGGATAACTATATGTTTTGTATATATATATATATATATAGTTAAAAAAAACAATAACAAAAAAACAAAAAAACAACAAAGTGAGGACGTGATATGGATAGTATTATTGGACGCTCAGGAAAGGAAAGAGAGAGGGTATGACGATTCCCAGACCAGACCGTGCATTGTGTTTTGTTCTTCAGCAAGACACTTTATTTTACATTGCTCCAGTTCACTCATCTGCAGAAATGAGCCACAATATCACTGATGCCAAGCTGTATCGGCTTTGGCCTTTCCCTTAGATAACATCAGTGGCATGGAGAGGGGAGACTGGTATGCATGGGTGATTCCTGGTCTTCCATAAACAACTTTGTCTAGACTTGTGCCTCAGAGGGGAACTTTCTAGGTGCAATCCCATGGTCATTAATGACTGGAGGGTGTCTTTACTCTTTGCCCAAAGATGGTCCATATTAGTGTGGCTTCTATCTTTTGACTTGACCAGCATGGGAAGCCCTACCAGGACCTTGGACTTCTGCTGGCAAGCTCTTGGAATCATCAAGGCACACAAGCTACCAAATCACATCAAAGACAGGACTTTGTGATGGAAAAGCTATTGTTACTAAGTTAAATTATTTTGAAATATATATAGGCATTTTTTTTAAATAATTCATTTGCACTGCTTTTAATTTTAGTTAGGTATTATTAAAATCAGTTAATGAACAGCATCTAAATTGATAAAAGGTGTATTAAATATACTAGTTGTACGTGTTGCTGTGCTACCGGGTAATGACCTGATCAAGATGAAATAGATCCTTCAGTAGAAGCTGAATACCCTATTAATATCATCAACAACATCCAGTTTTTTTCCTTTCCCCTTGAGCCAAATTTTAATTCTATCTTCTCTCTTTCTTTCTTCTATCTTTCTTTCACTCACCGTATTTCTTTCTCAACAGCAACTACCTGCCATTATAGTGAAAGTCTTCAAATTCCGCCAAGGTCCATTTTGCCTTTTATCCTTACAGGGTCAATAAATTAAGTACCAGTGAAGCACTGGAGTCAATGTAATCAACTCTCACAAAATTTCAGGCCTTGTGCTATAAGTAGAAAGGATTATAGAGGAAGTCCTTCTTTTAAAGTCTGTGTTGCATTGTCTTTAGGCTGAAGACATACAGAAACACACACACAAACAACCAAAAAGATAACTATATGTTATATATATATATATATATATATATATATATATATATACACACACACACACACACACACACACAGAGTCATGTTTTTGAAGTCTGCTTTGTTGCGATTAGGTGTAATTAAATTTGGTTAGTGAACAGCATCTAAATTGATTAAAGGTGAATTAAATATATCATATATTTGTAATAAATATAATTAACTTACTATTTGATATTTTTATTTCTTTTACTACATTTTTACTTCAGTCTTCACAAGAAATTACACCAGTTTGCAATGGTTATGACCTTGCCCCTTCTCTGTCTTATACTATCCTATACATTTTGGTCACTGGACATTCTTTCCAAACAGTATTGACACAAAGGCTGACATAGGAGCAGACACATACATGCAGACATACATAGATATACATAAATATATGACGGACTCTCCCGTCAAAGACGATGTGTAATTGTCCAGCTTCTGCTGAACAACTTGCACAAATGATTTGTTTATAATAATCAAATGGTTATGCCATACATTAACTCACTCTCTCCATCAAATCGACATTGTCTGAACAGGTGCATGGTGTAGTATTTTGCTCAAAAATACAATGCCCCACCCAACCTAGGAATTGAGACAACAATCTGATTATCAACACCCTGACCACTAGGCCATGTACACACACACACATTGCTTGTTTAAGTCGTTAGGCTGGGGTCATGATGAGGCACTGCCTTGAAGAATGTTTACTCAAATGAATTAACCCCAGTACTTTTTTTGTTTTTTAAAGGCCGGTACTTATCAGTCTCGTTTGCCGAACTGCTATATTACGGGTATATAAACAAACTCCATGTGGTGGTGGGGGGGACAAACACAGACACAAAAACACACACACACACACATATAAAATGTATGTATGAACAACAAATACACATTCCAATCAGCCCCCATTCCAGTCTAGTAATTCCATTCACAAAGCATTTTTTAAAGACTGGAGGCTATCATAAAGATACTAAGCCATGATACTATCCAATGGACTAAAACTGGGACCAGATGCTTACAAAGCAAGCTTCTTAAACAACAGCCATCCATGAACCTCAACCACAAACAATATCATACAGCACAGGAAATGATCTGCAGAGACAAACTAGTGTTAAATGAGACAGATGGTTATAGCAAAAAGACTTAAGGAGTATTTCAAATAAGCTTTTTGTTGTTGTTTCACTGCTGATCAGCCTTATTTAAAACGACCTAAAATGAAAGCCAACCCAACTTTGACTCTCCCGTCTTTCTAGTGGTATCTTGGACTACTTTTGCCTTAACGATTTTCTGCTTAAATCAGCCATATCTTGCTCAAATATTCTACTTGCTTTATATTTAAACTGACAAGATCCAGCCTCTCACACTTATCAAACAATGTCATTGTAAAAATGAACAATCATATCATTGAAATCTCAAAGCTACAAGATCATGAATGATAAATTTAAAGCAATGTGAATAAATAAGCATTACATTTGACAGAATAATATGAATGCTAAAGGGCTAATCAAAGATTATCTGGTGTAAAGCATTGCAGCTGTGGCAATCTGTTTTTCTTGCACTTCAGGAACTACATCTTCCAGTATATCTTCATTACATATGGTGTGATTTGAAGGTGATTTGATTGCTATTTCTAGCTAGTTGAGCGACCATGTAGAAAGTCCTGTGCTGCACATTGTAACCAGTTGACATCAGATGATGTCATCTTACAGATGATACTCTCACCTGCCAGTAAACACCCCTCTTCCGCTGTAGCTCTCTCTATCTCTCTGTCTCTCTCTTTGTTACTCACGCTCACTCTCTCTCTCTCTCTGTTACTCTCATTCACTCTCTCTCACTTTCTATCTTTTCCTATTTCATTATTTCAGAGCATTGACTGTTGTAAGATGTGATATCAGGTGTAAGCTAGTTCTCTTTTGTAGCTTCAGAAAGGCGGTTAATGAAATATAAAAGATAAGCTGAGGTACAATTCGCATAAGAAGGATGTGAGAGGTGGCAAAAATAAAGGGCTGACTTGTGTTTCAGTGACATACCTCCAGTAGATATATTAATAAAAGGGAAATAAAAAACAGGAAAAACAAGAAAAGTCAAAAGGATGATGCATGCAATAAAAGTATTAGGTTGATGCTTAAAGAAAGTTTAAGATAGTAAAAAAAAAAAAAAAAGTGGGGGGGGACATTTTGCGCATGGTTTTTCATCAGAAAGCAGAAAGATGTAAAAGTCTGGAGGGAAGGAAGAGAAAGTTTGACAAAGTCATACATGTTGTTACATGGCCAAAAAATAACTGTGTGGCAAGAATCTTGCTTCCCAACTACATGGTTCCGGGTTCAGTCGCACTGTGTGGTACCTTGGTAAAGTGTCTTCTATTAGAGCCTTGGGCCGACAAAACCTTGTCAGTGGATTTGGCTGGTGGAAACTGAAAGAAGCCCGTCGTATATATATATATGTGTGTGTGTGTGTGTGTGTGTGTGTGTGTGTCTTTGTGCTTGGCCCCCTGTCACTGCTTGACAACTGGTGTTGGTGAGTTTACATCGCTGTAACTTAGCAGTTTGGCAAAAGATACCGATAGAATAAATATCAGACTTACAAAGAATAAATCTTGGGGTTGATTTGTTTAACTAAAACCCCATCAAGGTGACGCTCCAGCATGGCCGCAGTCAAATGATTGAAGCAAATAAAAGACTATATAGACAAATCAAAATTAAAAACAAAAAACAGGACAAACAGCAAAGGTCAAGAGGTTAAAGTTTAGGGAGAAAGAAAAGACTAATCCATGTAAAGCACATGTATCATTAAAAGCCATAGTAGGGATTCACTCTCACATAAGGACATTGTCTTCAAGATTGTCCTTTGTATCATCACCATCATCATTATCTTAATCGTCACTATTATTATTATTATTATTATTATTATATTTACCCTTAACATTGATGTCATCATTAGTATCACAACCACCATCAGCATCATCATCACTAACATCATTGTTATCCCTGTCATCATCATCATCAGCCTCATCATTGTTATCCCTGCCATCATCATCATCAGCCTCATCATTGTTACCGTCACCATCGCCACCACCACCACAACTGCCGCCACCATTATCCACTTTAGTACAATGGCCACCACCACTGGCAACACCCTACCAACACCAATATCCTCATTTTTTCCCATTGTTACCATCACTACCATTACAATTATTATCATCACCATCATCGTTATTTACACCACCAAACCACTAATACCATCAACATTATCACCACCACCATCACCAGACCGATCACCTTCACCATCACCACCAAACCACTAATACCATCAACATTACCACCACCACCATCACCAGACCGATCACCTTCACCATCACCACCCTAACCACTGATACCATA
>NC_069001.1:23808070-23812542 GCF_001194135.2 Octopus bimaculoides | reverse complement strand
CACCTTCACCATCACCACCAAACCACTAATACCATCAACATTACCACCACCACCATCACCAGACCGATCACCTTCACCATCACCACCAAACCACTAATACCATCAACATTACCACCACCACCATCACCAGACCGATCACCTTCACCATCACCACCCTAACCACTGATACCATATTTTTAGGAAATGTTTTCCAAAGTTGCTTTTTGTTTACCTTGTTTAATCGATAACCAATTTAGCAGAAAGATTAGCTGACGAGTGAAAGAAACAAGAAAACGAGGGGGGAAAAAAAATGGTAGAAAAAAAAAATGACAGAAATGAACAAAGAAATGAGAATAGAGCTACACATATACACACACACTGATGCATCCACTGACATACATATGCATGCACATACACACACACACACACATATATGCACAGATTAAAGAGAGAATAAAAGGTAAGAAAAAAGAAAAAAGTGCAACAAAAATATAAAAAAATAAGTAAAATGCCAAAACGTAAAACTACCGAAATATATATATATACACGTGTGTGTGTGTGTGTGTGTGTGTGTGTTTATATATACATACATACATATATATATATATATATATATATATATATATATATATATATATATATATATATATATATATATATATACACACATATGTATATAGGTATGTATGTATGTATGTATGTATGTATATAATGTAACAAATAAATCAGATCAAAACAGAAAATGAAAATAAAAAGAAAGCCGGCAATAACAACAAGAACAACATTGAGAAAAGCCAGAAGTTCAATGTGTTTGGCACATTAGCTTAAGAGAGATATTTACGAAAGTGTTGTTGTTAGACTAGTCAAGTACAAGTTAGTCTTTTAGTTAAACATGGCTAGTAACTGTCTTCGTTATTTAATTCTACTAATATCACACTTTTGTTACTGATTTTCTTGTTTTTTTATTTTTATTATTTTTGTTGTTGTTGTTGATGTCGTTGTTTGGAGGTTCTTTCAACTCTGTTTTTACTTACTTGTTAGAGTGAACAGAAGGTCACAGAAATATTACTAATCACAGGTAAATTTGTTGTTGTGGTCACCATTCACATCACTACCGTCGCCGTCATCCTTGTCGTCATCATTGAAATTGTCATTATCTACCTCATCTTGAACTTCTTCCTCCTCTTCCTCATAATCATCACCATCATTGAGATGCCATCATCATCATCATCCTCACCATGCTATCATCTTCATTGAAATTATCATCCTCATCCTGAACCTCCTCTTCCTTCTCGTTATTATCACCATCATCATGACATCAAAATTGTCATCACCATCATTGTACCATAATCATCATAATAATTGTCATCATCTTTAACCATCAGTGTCATCATCTCTATTGTTGTATTCATCCAATATCATCATCATCATCATCGCTGTAGTTGTCATTGTTATCTGTTGAGCACGTCGTGTCCTAAGATTGTCCTCACTCAATAAAGACAGAAACTCCTTTGGGTTTAGTGTTCTCTTGGGATGGGTGACAGAGTCCTTAACCCATCTGGGAAAACTTACTTCACTTATAATGGGGATCTAAATGGGATTTCAAAACTTAGAACACACAAAAAACAAGTACCATAAAGCTCTGACAATTTCACCAATCCACTGATCTCGACTGGGGTCTTTTGCCGACCCTGAAAGAATAAAAAACAAATTTGACTGTACAGAGATTTGAACTCAAGCATCTAGATATTCAGAACAAATACTACAAGGTATCTAGTCTGATGCTCTAACAACTTTGCCAGTTTGCTACCTTTCATTGTTCATCCTGCAGAATCTGAAATGTTTGGAGCAGTTTGGTCACTGACTACAAAGCTTTTGATTTCTTTGGAATTTCAGTCAGACAAGACATAATGTCAAGAAAAGCCTGTCAATGTGTGTGACTGTTCTAAACTCTTGGCTTCTCAATTGTTTGTTGTGATATTGTGAGTGTTTTGTGTTTGAGTTTTTATTGAAAATGAGAAGAACGGAAAAGTAAAGACACTAAAAGGAAAACATTTGGGGAGGGGGAAATTCACAACCAAATTTATCGACCTGTTATATTAATGATGATGCGATAATAAGGAGGCAGAAAAGGATGAGCATGATGATGATAATGGTGGTGGTGGTGATAGAGTAATAAGGGATTTGGAGAAAATTACAGAATATATTTCTTATAGGCGCAGGAGTGGCTGTGTGGTAAGTAGCTTGCTTACCAACCACATGGTTCCGGGTTCAGTCCCACTGCATGGCATCTTGGGCAAGCGTCTTCTACTATAGCATCAGGCCAACCAAAGCCTTGTGAGTGGATTTGGTAGACGGAAACTGAAAGAAGCCTTTCGTATATATGTGTGTGTGTGTGTGTGTGTGTGTGTGTGTGTTTGTGTGTTTGTGTGTTTGTGTTTGTCCCCCTAGCATTGCATGACAACCGATGCTGGTGTGTTTATGTCCCCATCACTTAGCGGTTCAGCAAAAGAGTGATAGAATAAGTACTGGGCTTACAAAGAATAAGTCCCGGGGTTGATTTGCTCGACTAAAGGCGGTACTCCAGCATGGCCGCAGTCAAATGACTGAAACAAGTAAAAGAGTAAAAGAGAGAGTATCCCTTATCCTTTTAAGTTCAAGAACATCAGTAACAAAAAAAAATGTCTTCACTGTACTTTTCCTTTTTATCTCTATCATCCTCATCATCCTCATCACCACCATCTTTTATTTCTTCCTCATACTCTCCTTTTCTAACCCTTCCTTAATTTATATTTCACGGTAAAATTATTGTTAAACTATTTGAAAGATACTTTCATAGAGAATAAGAGAAGTAAGTCCATTACCCACAGTTGAATGAGTTGTAGGAACAACGTATTTCATTCAGCAACCATAATATACAACAAAATATATTAAAGACTTTTATAAGTCAATACTGTGCTCTACTGTGTTAGCAGTGCTATTAAATCACATGTTAAGGTTTTCTCTGCAGATTTGCTATAGAAATTATAGCCAACACAGATTTCTTACAATGTTTCATATCCAAGTATAACTAATGTAAACACCCATTACCCATTTTTCACCTTTGACATCATTGTTGTTTAAATTAGATGTATTTAGGTATGAAACATTGTAACAAATCAGTTTTGGCTGTAATTTCTATAGAAACTCTGTAGAGATAACCTTTAAAAAGAAAAGAAGCTACTTAATAGCACTGCTAACACAGTAGGACATAGTATTGATTTATAAATACGTTTAATATACTTTGTAAATATGTTATGTTTGCAGAAAGTATTACAGCTC
The DNA here is from genome assembly GCF_001194135.2 of Octopus bimaculoides. Lineage (NCBI taxonomy): Eukaryota > Metazoa > Mollusca > Cephalopoda > Octopoda > Octopodidae > Octopus > Octopus bimaculoides. The sequence continues at coordinate 23,809,242 of NC_069001.1, read as the reverse complement.
CAGGGATGTGTTGGTATATCTAATAATGTTGCACCCCTATATTTAGTGGCTATTTAAGCAATGAGTTTGTGGATGGTTAGTGAGTTGGATGGGGGCTGATGAAGGAGCAAGTACTCCTGAAATATGGCATATACACCCATTACCCATTTTTCGTCTTTGATGCCATTGTTGTTTACATTAGGCATATTTGGATAAGAAACATCGTAACTGAATCAGTACTGGCTTTAATTTCCATAGGAAATCTGTAGAGATAACTGCAGTGGAATGTTTTGTGTTTACTTTATAAGGAAGTATTTTTTAATCTTGGATAATTTTATACTTTGTCTCTGCTTTGTTGTATTTGTTGTTTAGTCTCTGGTCAACCCTGGTAAAGATGATGTTGTATGACCTGAGCAAGTTTTGGCAGCTAGACCATTCATGTAGAGGTTCTTTGTTGTTTTGTATTACGCATAATATCAGTGATACTCTGGAGTCTGTCTCAACTTCCTTGGCATTAAGCATTTCAAACCTACTATCTGAAATTATGTGTTTGTCAAGGAGAACATAAATTGAATTCATTTAGAGCTTTCATCTAAATACTCAAGTATTTTACTTCAATACTACAAACTTAAAACACCTATCAACTATACAGTACTCCTGCTGCCTACCATTGAACCTTCTCATTACATTTATCTTTACATAGATAAAGAGAGTTATAGGTTTCTGGGCTTTAGAAACAAGACCAATACAAGATTAATAACAAGAACTGCATACACCAGAGACCCTCCCTTTCCAGGAGAAACATGCTTAATGCTTTATTATTAGAGAATTGTATTGGATTCAGCTTTTATGAACCCCTGGTGTTTAACCATTTAACAATTAATCTGATCATTTCCAGCCCGAATATTCTACCTGTCATGTTAAAATTGACCAGATCCAAATTCTCACACCTATCTTACAATGTTAATCTAAAAATATACAAACACAGGTGTGGCTGTGTGGTAAGAAGCTAGTTTCCCAACTACATGGTTCCAGGTTTACTCCCAATGTGTGGCACTGTGGAAAAGTGTCTTCTACTCTGTTGGTCTGAACAACATCTTACAAGTGGATTTAGTTGAGAGAAACTGAAGGAAGCCTGTTCTATATCCATATATATATATATATATATATATATATATATATATATATATATA
>NC_069001.1:23806229-23807154 GCF_001194135.2 Octopus bimaculoides | reverse complement strand
AAAGAATATGTCCTGGGGTCGATTTGCTCGACTAAAGGCGGTGCTCCAGCATGGCCGCAGTCAAATGACTGAAACAAGTAAAAGAGTAAAAGAGATATATATATATATATATGCATTAAGCTTAAACAAAAAATAAGTATTGTGGTCGATTCATCATCATCATCATCATCATCGTTTAACGTCTGCTTTCCATGCTAGCATGAGTTGGACGATTTGACTGAGGACTGGCAAACCAGATGGCTGCACCAGGCTCCAGTCTGATTTGGCAGAGTTTCTACAGCTGGATTCCCTTTCTAACGCCAAACATTCTGAGAATGTAGTGGGTGCTTTTATGTGCCAGTGAGGTGGTACTGGCAATGGCCATGCTCAAATTGGTAGTGCCCCAGCATGGCCACAGTCTAATGACTGAAACAAGATAAAACACACCATTGAAATTTTGAAGCTATAGGATAATATGTGATTACTTCAAAACGATGTGAATAAATAAGCAAGACACTTGACTAAGAAATCTGAATGCTTATGGGTTAAAGTGGACCCTGTGTTTGCAATGATTGTTGAAAATGATACATTTGAAATTAAAAGCTTATAAGCAATCCATTCTGATTCAGTGATTCTGCACGTATTCTGTTATTCCATCTAAGAGAAAGACCCCTTCTGGGTCATTTTCTGCTAGTCCCCTAATTGTAATTTGTGTAATTTTTCTAAGATGTTGCATCTAATTTCCTTTTGCATCCTTTATTCATCTAATCTTGCTCACTTGCTTAGTAAATATTTCTTTCGTTATTTTATTGCAACCTTAATCAGTGGTTAGAGCATCGGGTTCACACTCATGAGACAATGAGCTTGACTCTCAGGCTGGGGTGTGTGTTGTATTCTTGATCAAGACACTTCATTTCACGTTGCTCCAGTTCAATCAGCTGTAGAA
>NC_069001.1:23802779-23806219 GCF_001194135.2 Octopus bimaculoides | reverse complement strand
AGACACTTTATTTCACATTGCTCCAGTTCACTCAGCTGTAGAAATGAGTTGCAACATCACTGGTGCCAAGCTGTATCGGCCTTTCCCATGGATAAAATCGGTGGTGTGGAGAGGGGAGGCTGGTATGTATGGGTGACCGATGGTCTTCCGTACACAACCTTGCTCAGACTTTTTACATTGGCTGGGAACTTTCTAGGTGCAATCCCATGGTCATTCATGACCAAAGGAAGGGTCTTTGCTCCTTTTAGTTTCACTCTTTTAAACAAACTCAAAACTAGTCCATGTGGTCATTTATCATGCTAAAAATAGCAAGGATCAGGTTGGCATATTCTATACTCAGGAGGGTATATATACATATATATATATATATATATATATATATATATATACATCAAATATCAATATATATACATCATATATACTGATATGCCATGTAAAGCATATCAAGATACCATACCAACAAATTCATCTCAGATCTTTTGTTGCTTTTTTTATGTGGGTTTTCTTTTCTTTTATTATGCTGGTATAGCAATTTCAGATTCTCTCACCCCACCCTCATCCTATCCAGCAGTGCTGAACAGAGTAATTTGAAATCATGTTCAGGTTAAATGGGATTGGAAATTGGGGCTTGAATGATATTGATTTCAAATTACCCCGAGATGGTGGGGGGTATCATTTGAAATCACATGTGGGTAATTTGAAATTACCCCTGGGGTGTAACCTGAAATAAGTTTCAGCCTACTGCCTATGATTTCAGATTACCCACTTAAATCCTTTCCCAAATGTTTGTTGTTGTGGTAGAAAATACAGTGTGCTTTGTGAGTGTGTGTGTGTACACATTAGGTACAAATGTGTAAATCACAGAGAAAGAGTTTTGGGTGTCCGCTTAAAATTGAAAAAGTCACATTTAAAGTGTATAAATATATATATCTTTACATAATAGTTGTGTATGAATATATTTTGTTTTATGTATAAGCATATATATTTCACTTACATTTAAAGCATATGTATAACAATGTATTTTGCTTTGTACAACATATATTGATTGCTAGTTTTTTTTATGAAAAAATTGTTTTTGCTAATAAAAAAATTGTAGACTCAGAATCTCTGATGGTGAAAGTGTTTTTAAAGGCCTCATAAAAATGTAAAGAGATGTACTGGAGAAATTGATATTGAAAACCTTATTGTAGGTTCTAACACATGTGATTTTTCATTGACGTGTACATTGCATGTTTTAGTAGTTACAACTTTTATAAACACACTACAAATGTACAGAGATGAGAAATGATACTTTTTATTCCTGCTCACCATCTGAATTATTATAACATGAACAGAGGAGGTTTCAGCAAAGGAGTTAAAGATCAGAAATATATACACATATAAGAGACAGAAAGATAGATAGATAGACAGATAAAGAGAGAGAGACATTGTTGCTCAAATAACTGATATACAAATGTTAAGACATTAAAAATGCATGTCACATTGAATAGAATTATGTGTTCTGATTAGCATTTAGGTGAAATTTTCAATAATACAAGAATTGTAATAACCATATTTCGATAAAAAAAAATTTGATTCGAAAAGTATATGAATTTGCTAGACAGTAAAGATTTTAATAATTGCTTCCGTATAATAATAAAAGTTACATAATCATAAATAATTAAAGCACAGGAGATTTCAGCAAAGGAGTCAGCTATCAGAAATATATACACATAGAAAAGATGGAAACAGAGAGAAGGAGAGAAAAGGAGAGATTGTTGCTTGATTGTTGGTTTATAAATGTGAGACATTAAAAAACACATGTTGTAGTGAATAAAATTATGTGTTTTGATTAGCATGTAGTTGAAATCTTAAATAATACAAGAAATTTAAAAACCACATTTTGGCAAAAAAAAATAATAAATGTGGAAATTTGCTAGACAGTAAAGACTTTAATAATTGCTTCCTTTTAAAAGTTACATAATCATAACTAATTAATGAGAAACTTTCTTTATTATTATCATTATTACACTACTATGAATGGACCCACTCTCAATACTCACTTTTGGTTTTGCTCTTTTGATTAACTTCTATCTTTTACTTGTTTTAGTCATTAGACTGTAGCCATGCTGGAGCACTACCTTGAATTGATGGTGAACTTATTGACCCTAACACTTATTGGTACTTTTTTTATCAGTGTTTTGCTGCTAAGTTACAGAGACATAAACACACCATCACCAATTGTCAAGTGATGTTGGGCACAGACACATGCACAAATATGCACACATGCATGCACACACACACAAGCATACAGATATACACACATATGTATATATATATACAATGGGCTTCTTTGTGTTTCAGTCTATCAAATCCACTCAAGCTTTTGGTCAGCCTGCGGTTAAGCAGAAGACACTTGGCCAAGGTGCCATGCAGTGGGACTGAACCCGGAATTATATAGCTGGGAAACAAACTTCTTTTACAGCCATGCCTGTATTTAAAACAATGTATAAATAAATAAAATTTTGTCCTGAATAAATTCCTGACCAATATCTCATTACAGAAACCTGCTATGTTTCTCCCTCACTCTCTAATGTCACATAATCTTTGTTTCTTTGTCTGTCACTAACAAAGTCAATATGGCATTAGGAAGTGGTTGGGAAAAGCAACGAAGTTCACATGAGTGCCAGTTGATAGGGATGACATCTTTGTAGTACAAGGCAATTTAAAACTGTATGTTTAATACTCTATATGTCCAAGATATATCTAAATGGATTGTTTGGGTTTTGCTAATTTGCATGACATAAAAAAATAAATAAACGATGCACCAATTTGACAGTTTTTATGTTTGGGCATTACTTTCACTTTTAGTATCTTATTTGCTGAAATATTTGATTTCTGTCTGAAAATTTGCTTGTGACCAAATTGCTTGTCAAATGTTTGAAATATTTTGTGTTGTTTTTAATTTTTTTATGTTGTTTTACAGATGCACACACACACATTCTTATTTCTGTGCATAGATTTACATACATGTATATGCAACGTGTGTACATGTTAAGAAGGCAATGACAACAAAAAGAAGTTTGTAAAAACAGTTTTAATTAATGTTGCCTTATTTTAATGCTTAAAAGGAAGGGAAGCAGTCTTGATGTTTCAGATGCTAGCTCTTCATCAGAAGAAAAATAGAAAAGAAGAAATTAAATAAAAGAATGATAAAAGGTGTTTGAAAAAATGTTTTAAATTGAGTAAAGGTGATTGGGAAAAAAAAACATGAGACAGAGGCCAGGTGAGAATGCAGTTCTATAAGGTATACAAAACTGTCCAACGAATGGGAACACAGAACTATGTGCAACAGTTTTTGTGATATTTTTGCTGCTTTTTAATAAAGCACATTACTCTACTTCTGGTATTCAAGTACTATTTTTTCCACCTTGTTTTGCATTTATGTGCTTACTCTGGTA
>NC_069001.1:23790305-23802769 GCF_001194135.2 Octopus bimaculoides | reverse complement strand
ATTTTTTCCACCTTGTTTTGCATTTATGTGCTTACTCTGGTATATATATATATATATATATATATATACATTAATGTTTGTTTCTTTATGTTCAGTTGAAGTAAAAACAATTTTACATTAACCTCGTGGGTCACGCTATACTTTTGTAGAGTACAAATTTATTCTTAAACAAGAATGTTGTTGACAGTTGGACTGTCCAACGATGGCTTAGCTGGCTGAAACTTTAAAGCCACTATCAACAACATTCTTTCTTAAGTATAATATCCATCTATCGGTCTGTCTGTCTATCTTATCTACATAGCAATCAATCTGTTTGCCTACATACATATTTATAATTATAACAACTGTTTTCCAATGGAACAAAAAGGACAAGCTTGAGTAGTTAGCTGTTGAAGAGGTTACATTCTATTAAAGGCTGTTTACTAGTTAACTACTGGTAATGTCACAGCATACAGGCTTACAATAAATTATTGTTATATACAGGATACTACTGTCAACTTTTATGAACATCTGGGTATTTAAGGTTGATCCCATTCATAGAATTCTTTCAGAGTTCAATGTTCTTTAAATTAAACAAATTACAATAATTAAATTCAACAGCAACAATAAATGCGTAGTCTTCATTTTTGCCATCTTATTCACTACTTCGATACATTTAACTTGTAATACAATACCAGAGTGTAATTACTATTTTCCTCATAAACAAAATCAGTTGAATTAATCAGATTACAAGGAAGCCTAAATTGAAACTAGGTGTCTTTAAATTAAAAACCTAGCTATTTTATTGAATTATAATTATAATTGTACATCCAACGGCATGTTTGAACAGCCAACATATCTATCTCTCTACTTACCTGTCTATCTATCTATCTATCTATCTGCCTGTCTGTCTGTCTATCTGTCTATCTATCTTTTATTTTTTTCGTTTCCTTTTTCCTACCGATCCCTTTTGATCGAATTTCTTTTTCTTTTTTCTAAAAGAAAAGCTATACAATTGCACTTGTCCCCTCTGTGTACAGCCCTGTGTGGCTAATAAAAGAAAGTTATCTATCTATCTAGCTAGCTATCTGTCTATCTATCTATCTGTCTGTCTATCATTATGTATATTCTTGATAATTTCTCCTTTTTCCTGCAGAGAATACATTCGTCAACATTGTTTGTTAGGATCAAGTGCATTCATGCATTTAATTTTTTTTTTTTTGTTCACTGGTTCTCATATTACTCTCTTTTACTTGTTTCAGTCCTTTGACTGTGTCCCCGCTGGAGCACTGCCTTTAGTCGAGCATATCGACCCTGGGACTTATTCTTTGTAAGCCTAGTACTTATTCTATCAGTCTATTTTGCCGAACCGCTAAGTGACGGGGACACAAACACACCCAGCATCGGTTGTCAAGCAATGATAGGGGGGACAAACACATACACACAAACATACACACACACATATATATACATATATACGACGGGCTTCTTTCAGTTTCCGTCTACCAAATCCACTCACAAGGCTTTGGTCAGCCCAAGGCTATAGTAGAAGACACTTGCCCAAGATTCCACGCAGTGGGACTGAACCTGGAACCATGTGGTTGGTAAGCAAGCTACTTACCACACAACCACTCCTGCACCTTGGTTACAAGTACATAAATCCATATAAAAAATACTTTGCCTTGCAACACGGTCATGTAACAACTACGTTTATGGCCGGGCTCCAACCTAGGCTACAGCAACATAGTCCACCCACCACACTTTTCGTCCATCATTACTGTCCTGAGGCCCTGGATACATTCCTGACCAGTGTCTACAGTGAAGGTGTTGGTGTAAGTATGACAACGTTTTCCTCTTCTTACATCACCATGAACAGGGATCCACAAGACTAATTTGGATGCTTCCAGAGCAGAGCGGTGCACACAGTGACCAGATAGTCACAGCTGTCTTTGCCTTATCTCGTTAACTTTTGACAGGTCTACTTAGAGGCATATGTTGCTGTCATTTCATGTAAATGCAAGTGACAGGCAGTACATTCTGGATAGCTGGGCATTGTGGGAAGTCTCTGGGATGTACGCTTGCAGCACAATCAGAGTCGTTTGACTGCTCACTTATTTATGTTATCACAGATCAATCTGCGATGAGCATAACCTGGTTCAAGTTTGAGAGCACTGTGTGATCCCAGATCTGTGTCAAATGATTCAGCAATGAACAAGATTAAATATAATGATTCTACAGCAAAATTCACATAAAGGAAACCAATGACAACCAATGGCACTTGCTCAAGGTGCCACACAGGAGGACTGAACCTGGAATCATGTGGTTAGGAAGCAAACTTCTTACCACACAGCCATGCCTGTGCCTCTAGATAGGCATGGCTGTGTGGTAAGACGAAAATAATAATTCAATAAAATAGCATGGTTTTAATTTAGGTCCCCCTTTTTGATTTAGATTGCGTTATCTTTAAATTCAAGGCTTGATTATAAATATGATTCAGGCCTACACACACACACATACACAGTAAATCTAGCTCTGCCATGATTGATATGATTCATAAATGCCTGACCTTTCGGACAGGTTCCCTGATGCTGAAGATTCAGCCAGCTGTGTCTTTCAGCAGAGCCATTAAAATACATCAATGACATATAACTGTAATAACTGATACATTTATGAATTTCCTACGGAGAAGGGGATACACATCTATAAACACATTAATAATCGCACGAGAAGAGTCAGTTATGAAACTAAATGCAAAAGACATATGTACATACATGTCCAATCCATGCTAGCAGGGAGAACAGACACTGCAGGATGATATGTGTGTGTGTGTGTGTGTGTGTGTGTGTATTATTATTCAGTTTTATTTCAAGATTTCTTGCCAGCAGAGAAAGAGCCAATTTCTAACCTAGATTCAAGGTTCTTTCATTGGAATTTCAACATCAACGACAGAATATTTTTGTGTATGTATGTGCAGATTTGTATGCTCTATGGATGTATTCTAATGCATAGAGTTACATATCTAGGCATCATCATCATCATCATCATCATCATCATCATCATCGTTTAACGTCCACTTTCCATGCTAGCATGGGTTGGATGACTTGACTGAGGACTGGTGAAATGCTCATATATATTTAAATGATAAATTTCTGGAGAGTTCTACAGTTCCAGTGATGGATTGGATCTGTAATCTTTGATTTAGCTTTCTCCTTTCTGGTTTTGAGAAGCCTAATTTCTCAAGATTGGTATTTAGGCAGTGTGTTACATATCCCAGGGCCCCAATAATTACAGGAATATATGTATGTATGTATGTATTTGCATTTACCAGCATAAAAGGTGCAGATGTGACTGTGTGGTGAGAAGCTTGCCTCCCAACCAGATGGTTCTGGGTTCAGTCCCACTGCATGACACCTTGGGCGTCTTCTACTATAGCCCCGGGCTGGCGAAAGCCTTGTGAGAGGATTTGGTAGATGGAAACTGAAAGACGACCATTGTGTGTGTGTGTGTGTGTGCGTGTGTGTGTGTGTGAGTGTGTGTGTCACTACCACTTCACAACTGGTGTTGGTGTGTTTACATCCCCATAACTTAGCAGTTTGGCAAAAGAAACCGATAGAATAAGTGTCAAACTTTAATAAAATAGTACTGAGGTCAATTCATTCAACTAAAAATTCTTCAAGGCAGTGCCCCAGCATGGCCGCAGTCCAGTAACTGAAACAAAAGATAAAAAAGATAAATGCTCACATACACAACTGAGTTATTTAATATTTAGTGTAGGGGACTTACTCTCCTATGTAATATTTCAGCATATATATACAAGGTCATCCTTACATACGGGCATGTCCCTGCCACATCCCTCTTCAGCTGAGCATTCCTAATCTTGTGGACTCATGGATGCCGGTGCCACATAAAAAGCACCCGTGCCAGTGCCACATAATAGCACCTGTGCCAGTACTGTATAAACGCACCCGATACACTCTGTAAAGTGGTTGGCACAAGGAAAGCCATCCAGCCATAAAGACCATGCCAAAACAGGCCTGGAGCCCAGGTAGCTCTTCAGCTGACCAGCTCCTGTCGAACTGTCCAACCCATTCCAGCATGGAAAATGGATGTTAAATGATGTTGATGATCACACACACACACACACACATTATTTCTCTCTCTTTCTCTTCCTGACTTACTCATGTGAACTTCCATAGACTAAATGATACAGCATTAACAAAGCATTTAATGTACATTCCCAGTAGTTAGGGCAGCGGACTCGCGGTCATAGGATCGCGGTTTCGATTCCCAGACCGGGCGTTGTGAGTGTTTATTGAGCGAAAACACCTAAAGCTCCACGAGGCTCCGGCAAGGTGTGTTAGCGAACCCTGCTATACTCTTTCACCACAACTTTCTCTCACTCTTACTTCCTGTTTCTGTTGCGCCTGTAATTCAAAGGGCCAGCCTTGTCACACTGTGTCACGCTGAATATCCCTGAGAACTACGTTAAGGGTACTCGTGTCTGTGGAGTACTCAGCCACTTGCACATTAATTTCACGAGCAGGCTGTTCCGTTGATCGGATCAACTGGAACCCTCGACGTTGTAAGCGACAGAGTGCCAACACGGTGTCCATATATGGCCTCCATGAATCAAATATTTTCTATTACAACATATTTAATGGTGTCCCTCTCCCTTGGCGTTCAAATACTGATTGTTGTATACATAAAATGCATACACTCCTGAGCAGCTGATCCCTTGTTTTCTTTCTCAACCATCTCTATGCAGGCATCATTCCCCAGCTATTTAAACGTCTTTCAGCTTCCATTAAAAGAGATCTCCTAGGGAGACATGACAACATAATCCCTTTCAACAATGCAAACACATAAATGCTTTGAAGAATAGGGGAACAGTTTTACATTGGTACCTTCTTCTATGCCAATGATACCAGGCTTCATCAACTCTGATAATCATATTCTCTCATAGCAATCTCATATATACACACACACACACACACACACACACACACACTCTCTCTCTCTCTCTTTCTCAATGAATGTGTATATGTATATATATATATATCATCATCATCGTTTAACGTCCGCTTTCCATGCTAGCATGGGTTGGACGATTTGATTGAGGACTGGTGAAACCGGATGGCAACACCAGGCTCCAATCTAATTTGGCAGAGTTTCTACAGCTGGATGCCCTTCCTAACGCCAACCAATAATGAGTTTGGCAGAGTGTGAAGGGGCATTATCACGCATAAATATGCTCCTTAACTTGAAACCCTCGCAATGATGACTTGTACCAATGGAAGAAGTTGTCATCTAGAAACTTGCAATAATTTTCAGCATTTATTTCGACTCCATCAGCAACCTTAAATGGACCTATAATGTCTCCTCCAACCATACCAGCCCAAAACATGATTCCTCCACCACCCTGCTGTCTTAATCGTGTTGGTTGAGTTTTTCCATGTAACACCCAGCCTCCTTGCCCATCCACCAGGTCCATCTAATGTTGCTCTGCACTCACCAGTAAAAATTACATTAGTAAAGTCTGTCTTCATATATCTTTTTGCCCACGTCACTCACTCTAACCAGTAAACAAATCTTTGAAGGAGCAATAATCTCTAACATACAAAGGAAAAAACGTTGCATAATACTGAAAGAAATAGGCAAAGTCATGAATTTCACAAAATTGCCTCTTTTAAATAAAGTGCACAAAGAAGAAAGAGTGACGTGGGCAAAAAGATATATGAAGACAGACTTTACTAATGTAATTTTTACTGGTGAGTGCAGAGCAACATTAGATGGACCTGGTGGATGGGCAAGGAGGCTGGGTGTTACATGGAAAAACTCAACCAACACGATTAAGACAGCAGGGTGGTGGAGGAATCATGTTTTGGGCTGGTATGGTTGGAGGAGACATTATAGGTCCATTTAAGGTTGCTGATGGAGTCAAAATAAATGCTGAATATTATTGCAAGTTTCTAGATGACAACTTCTTCCGTTGGTACAAGTCATCATTGCGAGGGTTTCAAGTTAAGGAGCATATTTATGTGTGATAATGCCCCTTCACACTCTGCCAAACTCATTATTAACCATTAAGCTAAGAAAGGTTTCAAAGGACATAAGATAATGGAATGCCCCACTGCCCAATCTCCAGATCTAAACCCAATTGAGAATTTGTGGTTGGTTATCAAAAAAAGATGTATATTTTAATGGTAAACAATATCCAAACAAGGATTTACTTTGAGAAGTAATAAACACTGCTGCAAGTAATATTAAAAGTGAGAATGACGAGAAATTGACAAAATCAGTTGATGAGAGAATATTTAAAGTTATAGATGGCAATATAAAGATGTAAAATATATACATAATTGTTTGTAAATATAATTATACGGTGGAAGATATAGATATATATCAATTGTCTGTTATGTATTGTTCTATATGTAAATCACATTACATGTAATCTATTCTATATTTGTTAATTTGCATAATAAAAAGAAATACTCTATAAACGTGTTTTTCTTCATTTCTGCTTTAAATGTAAACCGATTTAGACAAAAAGAAGATGGGACATGGGCTACATAATCTTACATATCCCATAAAGATTTTAAGAAAATTGGACAAGGGATTTTTGATTTTATTGGGGAATGACTGACCTGCATAATAAAAGGAAACATATATATATATATATATATATATATATATATGAGAGAGAGAGAGAATTCACAAAAAAACAACAGACGAAGACAGGTGGTGTAGAAAACAAACAGATATATTCGTATAATGTTCGGGAATTGAAAAAGTCTTCAATGTTTCGACCCTACACTCTTCCACAGAAAGGAACACAGTAAGAAACAAGGACAGAAAAAAAATGTGTGTATTGGTTAGAGAAGATTCCGTCCAGAAGAGAACACTAATCTATCACAAGGTTAACCTCCCAGCTGCAGCTAGTACCCATTTGTAGATGAGTGAATTGAAGCATTTTGCTGAAGAACATAATAGGTTAACTGGTACAGCTGCTGGTGTTGAAGTCAATATTCATATTGTCCGCTTCAAAGTGTTAATGTATGAATTATTATTCAAATATCCCAATTCCATCGAATAAGCAGTACTTGAAAAATATCAATGTTCATTATGCTAACGTTAGCTACTCAATATTGCCCAAAAGAATCACTTGTTGAAATCTCGAATTTTTATTTGTCATAAGGAAATAATAATTATTGTTGTTGTTGTTGTTGTTATTTCTGTTGTTCTTGGTGTTAAATCTTATTACATTCCTATATCTTGCTATCATCATCATGGGGGCTTCCATCAGCTCTCACCATTGAAGATGTCATGTTTAAAAAGAAAAATAATTTTATGTTCTCCAGGAAAAACATTTTTAAAAGTCAATAAAGTGAAGAAGATATAATAATAACATATTCTGCCCCCAAGCAAGATAAAAACACGGAATTAAACACAAACTCATGTCTAAAACGGTTTATAACACAAGCTAAAGCATAAAGTTCTCAGTTGAATCACAAAGAAACATGAATCCCAGAACAGTTAAAAAAAAGCACTTCTTCCCACTCAAGATTAAAAATTTTCTCTCTGTGTGGTATTAGAGTATTCTGATATAGCAATTAAATGTGATCATTGTTTACAGTGAGTTTTATCCAAATGCTAAAAAAAAAATTTATGAATATTTATTATGAATTATAATGATAAAAATAAGTGCAGAAATAGCCATGTGGTTTGTAGTGCCTACTTCAGAATCATGTGGTTTTGGGTTTGGTCGTATAAAACATGGCACCTTCAATGAATGTCTTCTAGTAAAACATTGGACCGGGTAATGCCTTGTGAGAATTTGGTAGATGGAAACTTTGTGGAATTTGCTTCCCTCATGGTTTGGGGTTCAGTGCCTCTGTGTGGCTCCTTGAACTAGTGTCTTCTGTTATAGCCCCAGGGCAAGTGTTGTGAGTGGATTTGGAAGATGGAATAGATGGAAGCAGAAAATGGCCTATCATATATGTGTATATGCATGCGCGTGTGTGTGTGTGTGTGTACATATGGGTGTGTGTGTGAGTATCTGTGTATGTGTGTGCATGTGAATGTTTGTGTGCTTGATTACGTTAGTGATTTCTTGTCTTGATATGTTGTTGACAGAAAGATAAGTTGGAATGAGATATGGATATGGACTACATCTCGGCTAAGTTTTCTTATTTGTTCATCCTATGATGTCTTGCTATCACCTACAAATCTAGTAGGATGGAACATCTCAGAGAATGGTATATGCAAATGCAGAAAGGTCAGAACACTGAAATGTATTCTTTCCAATTGTTCTCTCTCATTCAATAGATATGAATGGAGACACAACCTGATCTCTAAGGTTATCCTTAATGCTGTAAAGAACCAAATTGCTCTAATCAACAGTGGAAAAGAATCCGATGAAAGATCTAACCAGAGATTTCATTACCTTCATGCACTCTGGATGGACAGCAGATCCATTTCAAGAAGAAACTTCCTGTGAACGAGGAAAAGTGGAACAGCTATTGGGAGGTGGCTGCAGATTTACCAGGGTGCCAAGGATTCTTTCCCATCTCAGTTACGAGAAAAATGGATATTATAATGAGGAGTAAAAGAGAGAAAGTAGTGAAGGTAACATGGACTTGGGCTCAAAAGATTGACCCTTGTGTAAACCTCCTCAAGGAATGTGAAGATGCAGGCTGGAAAGCGGAGCTTTTTCTGATCGAAGTCAGATGTAGAGAGTTTGTTGAACACAGTGTGAGACAACTGTTGTTATCATTAGGCCTTGATTCATAGTAATGCAAATACCACTATGAATGACATCCAAACCACAGTGGAGAAGGCTAGCAAATGAATTTGGTTAAAAAGAAATGATGAGTGATGGCTAGAAGAATATTGAGCTTTATTTGATAACCAGTTGATCTAAGAAGCAGGGCCTCATTTCAATGAGAGGAGCCAGTGCACAATGATGCCATCGAGAGTTAAGCCCTGAAATGGAACACATTCTCTCCTGATGACCCCAGACACTTGCTGGCTTCCAGTACGTGGTACTTTCAACTGGTAGAACTTGCATGTACAAGTTGTTTGCAAAACACGTAAGTGTTATCATCATATAATTAGTGTCCTTTATTTCCAATCTTGCATAAAAACATGTCTGGCCATGAGGAAATATTGACTAACTTGGAAACAAGTCAGAGTTGGTAACAGGAAGGGCATCCAGCTGTAGAAAATCTGCCTCAACAAATTCCATCTGTGAGCATCATGGAAAATTGGATATTCAAGCAATGACAAGGAGGATATTTAGATGAAAGTTACAAAGGTCATATGGATCATCTCAATTAAAATCAGTGCTTATTTAGAGATACTGTTCTCCTAGATGTATAGGAGCACCATATATCATTCAACATGTATGTGTAAGTGCATCTTTATGCTGACACCACTTGTAGAAACAATAGTCATTTATATTTTCTAATAATAAGACTGATGAATAGGGGTCGTTAAGTATCAGAGTTACAAATATGTACCCAGGTTGATATGATGGACAAAACTACCCAGGCATTGACCAAGCTGCATTCAATGACTGAAATAAAGGAATAGATCAATGAAAAGTTTAAATATATTTTATTGATTATTTGCCAAACTACCAAACACTGGGTCTTGGGTACATGTAGACTACATTTCTGGTTATAACATTCCCAACCACATGGTTCTTGAACGAGAGCTTTGGAACCATCTCTGAACAGTTCTAATGTCAACAAGACCATTACCAAAGGCCCGCTTGATATTCTGTAGAGTTTCTGCAGCAGAGTGGCCCAGTTTGTATTTATACGAGAAAAGCACTCAACATAGTTTGGTCGTTATTACTTTCATGGGGTCTGTGGGTAGGAATTTTGTATATCAATATTGTTGGGAAAGAAAAAGAATCAAGATTAAATGCAAGTTATACATAATTGAGTTTTTAAATGACTGAAATAACGAGTAATTAAAAATGCGACATTTCATGTGAAACAACCTAATATCTAAACTTAGATTATCCTCTGTGTAAGATTAAGATGGATGGTTATTGATGGAACACATTTGACAATAGATCTCCCTAATGATGATCATGATGGGAAGGGGACTAATAATGGTTTCAAATTTTGCCACAAGGGCAGCAGTTTTGGGGGAGGGGATGAGTCGATTACATTGGCCCCAGTGTTTAACTGTTACTTATTTTATTAACCCCGAAAGGATGAAAGGCAAAGTCGACCTCAGTGGGATAAGGGGACGAACAACAACAACAGCAACATTCAGGTTTTAAGAAACAGCAACATTCAGGTTTTAAGAAACATCACCATTTAATACCAAATGTTATCAGCCATTAGCTAGACCTAACCAAAGAGATTCCTGCAGAGTCTGTAGTAGAAGATTATTTCCCGATTCCAGAACTTTGGTTCCAAGTGTCTACAGTACAAGAATCAGCTAATTTATTGTGTTATCCATCATCTTAGTTGGAATATCCCCAAAGACACTGGACTGGACAATTTGGGGTTTTTATTTAATGTTACCAAAGAAGTCCTTGAGCAATTTTTTCCACTTCATCCACATCAATAATTCATACATGCAAAATCACACTTGCTCTCTTTATTTCTCTTTTTCTTTCTCTTCTCTCTCTTTCTTTCTCTTTTTCTCTCTCTCTCTCATGCACTCTCACAATATGTGCGTTTGCATGTGTGTGTATGTGTGTGTGTGTACATGTATGCATTTGTGTAGATATAGGTACACATGCATCAGTTATTTGATGTCCACTTTTCCAGGCTTACAAGGGTCAGACACAATTCACTGATGCAGATTTACAATGGCTGGGTGCTCTTCCTGTTGCCCACCCTCACCTGTCTTTTAAAAATGCATTATTTCCTTATGATTGATGGTTGGACATATTCTTGCAGAATACTGGAAATGGATGATACCGCTTGGATGACAGTAATGTTCGTCCAATGATGCCAAGACAAAGAAACATACACACTCATAGACACATACATATACATAGGCACAGGCATGGCCGTGTGGTAAGAAGCTTGCTTCCCAACCACATGGCTCTGGGTTCAGTCCCACTGCATGGCACCTTGGGCAAGTGTCTTCTACTATAGCCTAAGGTAGAACAAAGCCTTGAGAATGGATTTGGTAGATGAAAACTGAAAGATGTCTGTTGTGTGTGTGTATATATATATATATATATATATATGTGCACATATATATATCTATGTGTGTGTGCCTGTGTTTGTCCCCCATCACCACCTGACAACCAGTGTTGGTGTGTTTACGTCCCTGTAACTTAGTGGTTCAGCAAAGAAGACCAATAGAATAAGTACTGAGGTGGATTCATTCGACTAAAAATTCAACGCAGTGCCCCAACATGGCCACAGTCTAATAATTGAAACAGGTAAAAGATAAAAGATATGCATCTGTATAAGCATGCATGTGCTAAGGTGCATGGCTCAGTGGTTAGAACATTGGTCTCACAATCATGAGGTAGTTATTTCGATTCCTGGATCAAGCTGTGTGTTGTGCAAGTTTCTTTATTTCATGTTGCTCCAGTTCACTCAGCTGTAGAAATGAGTTGCGACATCACTGGTGCCAAGCTGTATCAGCTTTTGTCTTTCTCTTGGATAACATCAGTGGCGTGGAGAAGGGAGGCTGGCGTACATGGGCAACGGCTGGTCTTCCACAAACAACCTTGCCTGGACTTGTGCCTTGGTGGGGAACTTTCCATGTGCAATCCCATGGTCATTCATGACTGAAAGGGGGTCTTTACCAAACATGCATGTACAAACAATGAGCTTCTTGCAATTTTTATCTACTAAATCCGCTTTTAAGGATTTGGTTGGCCCATTCATGTTGTATGAGACACTTATCCAAGATGCTCCACTGAGAGACTGAACCTGAAATCACAATGTTTGTGAAGCAAACTTCTTAACCACCCAACCATATGGATACTGATACATAAAGTATAAACTATAGACAAAGACACTTTTTGGTATTTCTTTTTCAAGTTAAAAGAGGTGGACACTGAAATGTTCCAGAATTACTTGTTAATAAAATTTAATGATAAATAAATAATCTGATTTATCAAATGAATATTCCCTTTCCATCAAATTAAATGAGTTTTATCTCAATCTTCCACAGGTATGTGTTAGACACATCTGTTCACCAGTAAGAATAACAGTGATAATGGTAAGAAACAAAGACGCTGCCGCCACCACCAAAGATGATAAGATAATAATTATGATAAAGTATTTTATTAGTTGCAAGGACCCGTGGCGTTGAAGACAATACAAGTATGAAATACAAACCAAAATACAAACCACAAAGGGAGATTTACATGGCATAGAAATTCTAACAAAAATGTGAAGATATCTTTTGTTTTTTTATTTATTTCAGTCATTAGACTGCTGCCATGCTGGAGCACTGCCTTGTAGATTTTTTTTCAAATGAATCGCCCCCCCCCCCCC
>NC_069001.1:23786629-23789924 GCF_001194135.2 Octopus bimaculoides | reverse complement strand
ATCGAGCTTACGATCATGAGGGTGTGAGTTCGAATCCCGGACCGGGCTGCGTGTTGTGGTCTTGAGCAAGACACTTTATTTCACATTACTCCAGTTCACTCAGCTGTAGAAATGAATTACGACGTCACAGGTGCCAAGCTGTATCAGCCTTTGCCTTTCTCTTGGATAACATCAGTGGTGTGTAGAGGGGAGGCTGGTATGCATGGGCGACTGCTAGTCTTCCATAAACAACCTTGCCCAGACTTGCGCCTGGGAGGGTAACTTTCTAGGTGCAATCCCATGGTAAGTTATGACCGAAGGGGGTCTCAGCATGTATATATATACACATACGAGGGCAAGTCAAAAATTACCCGCACTTTGCATAACAAATCTTTATTATTGTCACACTGCCTTCTGCGCATGCGTGCTTATAGCTGGTGCTATTGTGGTCACATGATCAAAGTTTGAGCCTGATCATGCCATTTTATTTTCTGGCTTTACAATGTAAGCATAGCCACTCCACTAGCAATGTGCACCAAAGAAGAACAAAGAGCAGTGATCCGATTTCTCTGGTTGGAAGGTGTCTCAGGTGGTGAACTTCATCAGAGGCTTTTAGCACAATATGGGGATAGTGCATTACCGCAGAGAAGTGTGTATGAATATATCATGAAGTTTAAAAGTGGTTGGACAAGCATGACGGACAAAGAGTGAGCACGACGCCCTTCAACCTCCATCACTGATGAGAAGATTCAGCAAGCTTGAGAGACGGTAATGGTGAACCAGTTCACCATTACCATCTCTTGGATCACTGCTCTTTGCTCTTCTTTGGTGCACATTGTTAGGGGAGCGGCCATCCTTACATTGTAAAACCAGAAAGAAAAATGGAGCGATCAGGCTCAAACTTTGATCTTGTGACCATGATAGTACCAACTATAAGCACGGATGCGCAGAAGGCAGTGTTAGAATAATAAAAATATGTTATGGTGAAAATGTGGATAATTTTTGACTTCCCATCATATCCATACCAGCATGGAAGGCAGATGTTAAATGATGATGATAATGATATATCATCATCATCATTTAACGTCTGCTTTCCATGCTAGCATGGGTTGGACGATTTGACTGAGGACTGGTGCAACCGGATGGCTACACCAGGCTCCAATCTGATTTGGCAGAGTTTCTACAGCTGGATGCCCTTCCTAACACCAACCACTCAGAGAGTGTAGTGGGTGCTTTTACGTGCTACCAGCACGAAGGCCAGTCAGGTAGTACTGGCAACAGCCATGCTCAAAATGGTGTATTTTATGTGCCAAAGCATTAAAAGTGTCCTCCCCTCCCCAGTTTCTTTCTTCCTACTTAGAAAAGCATACTCAGGGTTGACCCATTCAATGCCAGCAGCCTTGCCACTCATCCACCTTTTATTGGCCACAATAGAAGACAGCATCTTCCTCTCTACTTTCACTTTCCTTTTCAAGTAGTACTTGAAGAAGTTGAAAAAAACCTCACAACCTCTTTCTCCGGGCAGAGAAAAACAAGCCTCACTTCCCAGTCAACAGAAGGTGGTATACACATTGTCACTAGAAACTTTGTGGAGAGACAGATTCATCCTACATACAACAGTAGCTTTTTGATACAATCCCACAAGTTACTGATGCACAGGTGCTAAACAAAAGTATACAGGACTGTTCCATTCCCTTGCATACATCTTAGAAACATTCAGTTGTTGGCACTTCCATGTCTCTAGAGCTTGTCTTCAACAGATAATGCACTTCCTGTAGCACTGCAAGGCAGTGATTTGTAAATACTGACTTGAAAGTTCTCCAGTAGAGACAGCTCAGATTGGAATAGCAGGTATTCTGATTGAAACAGAAGTTCAGGCTTTGTTGTAAATTTTACAAGAAATATATTTTCCCTTAATTTCATTGTTTATATTCAAAAGAAAAATATAAGGAAAAAAATGAATTGTAAACAATGCATACTGCATGTTGATTTTAAATAATGGAAATTGACACACACACACACACAAGATGTATATATATTTTGCCTGCATGATTGAATCATATATAAAATAATCACTAACAACACACACTGCAGGGTGTTTCAAAAGAAAATAGTTTCAAAGAAGAAAATATTCAAATATTTACTTATGCAATATATATACATACATATATACATGTGTGGAGGGTGTAAATAACTACAGACATATCATCATCATCATCATTATTTTAATAACTACCTTTCCATAGTTTCAGACAGAATTTGGTGAGGCAGATTTTCTACAGTTGGATGCCCTTTCTGTCTTGCTTTTACCTGTTTCTCAGCAAAGTAATAATTTCTTAATTAATTGGATGACAAAATGGCCTTGACTTATTTATGAGCTTTTATTTTTATTTTTACAAAATTTGAGCAACATGATAAGACATGTCAAGGAACAAGAGATTGATTTCAAAGTTGATTGGAAATATATGAATATATAAGACTGTCTGCATAAATGGTGATGTTGCTGTTATACATAGAGAAAACAAGCATGTAAAGACAAAGAGAAATCAGACACCACTTGCACATAGACACACACAGACACACACACACACACACACACACACACACACACACACACACATATATATATATATATATATACATATATGTATTTCTTTATTGCCCACAGGGGGCTAAACATGGAGGGGACAAACAAAGGGATTAAGTCGATTACATCGACCCTAGTGCATAACTGGCACTTATTTAATTGATGCTGAAAGTCAATTTTGGCAGAACTTGAACTCAGAATGTAACAGCAGACGAAATACCACTGAGCATTTTGCTCGGCATGCTAATGATTCTGGCAGCTTGCTGCCTTATGTATAAAAATATATGCATACATACTTATATAAAGCATTCATCTCAGTGTCACGTAAAAAGTATCCATTTCAGTGTCGTAAAAAGCACCTGTCCTGGTGCCATGTATAAAAGCACCTGTGCCGGTGCCACATAGAAAAGTACCTCTGCTGGTGCCTAGGAGAAAAGCACACATGTTCGTACCAAATAAAAGCACTTGTGCTGGTGCCATGTAAACTCACTAGTGCCGGTGCCATATAAAATCCCTCAGTACACTCTAGAAAGTGGTTGGCATTAGGAAGGGCATCCAGCCATGGAAACCATGCCAAAACAGATAAATGGAGCCAGGGCAGCTCTCTGGCTGGCCAACTCTTCCCTCTCAAACCAGCCAACCCATGCCAGCATGAAAAAAAGAAGCTAAGCAATAACGATGATAATGATGATATATATATATATATATATATATATATATATATATATA
>NC_069001.1:23783618-23786421 GCF_001194135.2 Octopus bimaculoides | reverse complement strand
ATATATATATATATATATATATATATATATATATATATACATACAAATATGCATATATACATATATGTGTGTGTCCATGTGCATATATACATATATTCCTAATCAAATATCTGAATGTGAAGCTGGAAATTTAATAATTTTCGAAATATATTTTGATATAGAGATAAAAACCAATAATTCACTTCTAGGTATTTATAAGTAAGAATATCAGTTTATATTTTGTATTATGATATATGAATGTTGAAATATTATTTCATATTTTCATGTTCTATTAGATATTTTAGATACTGCAAGTTACATCAATATTTTACAAATTTATGACATCATCGTATAAAAAAAAGAGCTCAAATTTCTGCTTTGTGAGGCAATAGACTACCATTTAGGGAGATATTTAGGCAGTAAAAATATATCTGTTAATGCTGTACTGAAAGTTAAGTTATCGCTGTCTATACATCAGCCAGGCGGATGCATATAGCTTGTCTGGTTAGGCAAACCTCAGACAAAGATTCCTGAAGGCAATCATATGAATCTTTTTTTTTTGTTTTTTTATGTTGCATCCCAACTTATATCTTATGAGAAACAAGAGCAGTGTTTAGCAAAATTAAACTGGAGGGTTAAGACAATAAAACATTGATCACTGAAAAGACTGTTTTCAAAATTGTTCAGTGAAAATGCAAAAGATATAGAAGAATATGAAGGATAATATGCAAATTTACTGAGATCATAAAGAGAGATTAAGGAGGATTTGCTTAAAGCCATTAAGCAATTTGTATCTCATTTTGTGTCTAATACTTCTTTAGATCCTTAGACATCAAACTTAAATTACAATGCCTGGTACACTCTAAGTGGCTATTTCTGCAAAAAGTAAACTTCATATTTGGATAATGCCTTGAAGTACAACAAAAGACTTTAAAATGTAATGTGATATTCTGAAGAAGTTGTCTACTCATCCAAATTTGCATACACTCATTAAGCAAAGGAAATGAAATTGTATCATGCTGCAAGCATCAAAATAAGTTCCTTTTAAAAAAGTCGTTGGGACTCCAAATAGCATAGCACTTCCCTACCCACTCACTCAACCCATCACTACTGCATACATAAACAAAAATAAATTTACACCCACAACAACCAAATCACAAACAGCAGCCACAGTTATGCATGCAGTGCACAAAATATATATATGCATACACAATGACAAATTTAAAATGCGTTTTTGATAAAAGACACATGCATAAACATAATGAGCTATATGTATGAATACACAGGATAAAGAGCAAACACTGATCCCAGCTCATACTCACATATACAAGGACAAACATTAATCAAGATGTGTAATTCAAAATATACATGCTCTCCAATGCCATAATGCTAAACAATCTTTCATTAGGTTAAATTACAATCTCAATTAGCCACACCAAAACTCCTCACCTCATAAAGAGCCATTCATTTTATACCAAAACGAAATTAGTGTTGCCAAGGATAAGGCAAGTTCAACAGAGCTAGTGCCATACTGCCATAGAAACTGGCCAAAAGTAAAACAACGGCCATCCATCCTGCAACATCCTTTTAAACTAACCAATACATGCCACAAAATAAATTTAGAGACAAATGTATGATGTTACATATATATATATATATATACACATACATCTTTTACTTTGTTTCACTAGCTATTATTATTATTATTATTATTTCATATATACACAACAGATTAGACTGTTGGAATAGAAAAATTCCTAACATCGGGCTACAACCTTTGGTGGCAAATATACTTCATGATGTGCTGCTACTGTTTATATCTCACTCAGAAATTCATTATTGCTTATATATATATATATATTTGTAAATAGTAAGAGATTATTCCAAACATTTACCAGTTTGCTCTCAGGTATTCAAAATAGGTTATTCAAGAGTTGATATATAGATCCAATATTTTTATAAGAATTTAGAGATGTATTCCATTGGATAATCACTTATAGTTCATTATTTCATAGCATTCAGTTGTTTAAGTGTTTATCATTGATTTATACTGGGCAAATGTGAAGTTCCTCATGTGTGAGCATCTCAAAGCTTGTTCTTCTCTAGAATTTATTACATTACCCTTAGATTTAAAGATCTGGTAAAATTCTAAACATAGGTCACAGTTTTTAGTTCCAGGTCTGTATGATTTCGTTGTACAAATTAATTCCCGTGCACAAACTCTGACACACACAAAGGATATATATACACTGATGTGAACACCCACCCACAAGGATACACACATACACACACACACACACATACTGATGCTCACAAGCACACAAACACGCACACAAAATAATGCACACACTAGTGCATAGAAGGACAAATAAATTCTAGAGAGGAATGAGCTTTAAGATGCTCACACATGAGGAAATTCACATTTGCCCAGTAAAAATCAATGATAAACATTTAAACAACAGAATGTTTTGAAATAATGGACTGTAAGTGATTATCCAATCAAAACTTGAATTGAAGATTGTTCGCATCTAAATTAATGGACATCTCTACATCATAGAATGCAGAGTAGATAAACAAAAATCTTTAAACAGTTAAATTGAAGAATATTAAGTAAGACCCTGCAGAATCTACTCTGGTATTATAGTATGGTAGCAATTTCAATGGTTACAAATCGGTGCAGTTTGAAACATGTGTTGGTCTTCGTAAAGCTGTATATATATTAAAAGAATTAAAGGTAATGCTTTGCAACTCCGTAATAATCCTTATTATTATTATTATTGATGTGTGTGTGTGTATATATATATATATATATATATATATATAT
>NC_069001.1:23778984-23783530 GCF_001194135.2 Octopus bimaculoides | reverse complement strand
TATATATAAATAAATATAAATAAATATATGCATATATCCATACATATATGTACATAGCTACATCTATATGTATACATACATGCATATATGGGTACAGGACATCAAAAACAAACATTAAGCACAATGAGAAATGAAAACAGAAAACGAATATTTTTTGAACAACGAAAAAAACAGAGAAATGAAACATGTAACATAAAGAGTATACCTCTTCGTCAGTTGTCCCTTTTCCATCTACTCCGCGTTTCGAAGGCAAGGACAATACGTGACTTCGTTGGAACAGTCCTTCCCGCAAAGCAAATTAAATAAAATTTGGGATTTTTTGCGGAGGGTGAAATATATGCACATATATAAATGGTAATTATTTGCTATATTTTTTTCCATACCAACAAATGCTGAAGAGCACATGGTATATCTTAATTTTCCTATTATCTAACATCTGGTTTTAATATCTATTACAAAACTGATAAGAATAACTAAGTATTTATAATACTGTACACTCTGATTGATATATCATATAGATATGTATGTATATATGTATGTGTGTGTGTGTGTATATATATATTTATATATATATATATATATATATATATATATATACACACATACAGGGTACGATGGGTAAAATGTCGCCATTTTATATATTTAATTTCGTGCATGCACATTGTTTGTTTTTGATTTTGCTGACTACACAATATAGTAGGTTCAGTTGGGCACCATCTGTGAGAAAAACAGCATCATGATGCAATTCACTCTACCAGAAATTTAGAAATAACCTGCTGTACTGCTTGGCATTCATGCTGGAAGCTCCAATGCAAACATGATGAACACAGAACAACTGCTGGATTGTTGTGTACCCAAAACATGTAGTGAGAGTGATAAAAATCAAACATCCAATCAACATAATGGTGTTTGGAGTGATCACTAGTGATAGCGACGTTATTCCTCTATTCATCTTCTCACATGGCTTCACACTCAACACAGAGTGCCTGGAGGAGGTGGTGCTGCCCTGGGTCAAGAGGGTGGCTGCTGGAAGACCCTATGTCTGGCAACAGGACTCTGCACCATGCCTCACAAGCAGGAGGACCCAGCCATGGTTGTCAGACAATTTCTATGATCACATCATGCCTAACATCTGCCCACCTAACTCACCAGACTGTAACCCCCTTGATTATTATGTGCAGGGTGCAGTTGAGCAAGAGATCAATAAAACTCCAAAGATGAACTGAAGGCAAGGATTATGGCAGCATTCACCAACTTAAGCAACTAAGATTGTTCAGAAGAGTTGCAGGAGATTGTGAAGCCGTCTGGAGGCCGTGGTTGAAGCCAATCGTGATTTTATTGAATAAATTTACTTTTTAGTATTTCAAGATATTTTAAAGTAATTTTGGTAAATATATCTTAAAATGAGATGTCAGTGTTATTTTCATTTTTGCATAATTTAGACGACAATTTATTCGACGCACCCTGTATACACACACATATATACTGGTGTATGTGTAAGTGTGTATTCTACTGTGTCTGAGTATAAAAACGCTTTGCAAAAAGAACTTAAATGTTCAAAGCTAACATAAAAATAAAATTTAATAAACTCATGAAGGTGACTTATTGATAGTACTGATATAAATCTCTTTCAATAAAAGAATATATTTTGTCATGTAAAGGACTTAGCAAAGAATTCTGAGAGTATTATAATTGCAAAAAAAAAAAAAGAAAACCAGAAAATAGTAAACATTTATTCATCACTTGAGGATTGATAGATAAAAATATCACCAGTAAAATCGAATAAATGTTAGAGGTAGGAACAACATTACATATATCAGTTCACATATGCCTTCATTACAGTCTTGAGTTCCTCACACTTGGGTATTTGTGTTTCAGATTGTAAATATAGCAGCAAAGCTGAGTCCAAAGTTTCATCAGGGAAAAACAAAGATGCAGTGTTGCAGGTCAAATTTATAGAAGCGTGTATATACATTAGTGTATGTATGTGTGCATTAATGTGTATGTGCATTTGTCAGCATGTGTGCATCGGCGTGTGCATTATTGTGTTTGTATATGTGCATAGACCAATGTGTGTATGTGTGTACATTAGTGGTTTTGTGTGCATCAATATTTGTGTATGCGCATGTGTGTGTGTTTGTATGCCTGTATGCATCAATGTATGCATTATTTTGTGTATGTGTGTGTGTTTGCATGCATGTGGGCATCAGTACGTGTGTGTGTGTTTGCGTGCATGTGGGCATCAGTACGTATGTGTGTGTTTGTGTGCATGTGGACATCAGTATGTGTGTGTGCATCCTTGTGGGTGTTTACATCTGTGTATACATCCTTGGTGTACATGCATGTGTGTGTGTGTGTGTGTCAGTGTTTGTTTATACATGTTTGTCAGTATTTGTATGTGTGTATTAGTGTATTAGTGTATGTATTTGTGTGTCAGTGTTTACAGGTGTTGAGTTGTATCTCTATTTACCAAAATATACCTTTGCCAAAGGAGATAACTTGATAAAATAAACAGCAGAAATGACTACTTGTGTCCCTTGAAGGCAGTGCCTCAGCGTGGCCAGGATCTAATTCTTGAAACCCATTAAAGAATTTCTTTGTCCTTCTTCTGTAATTTGAATTTTGGTAAATATTGGGAACAAGTATAACATTGATATAATTATTAAGATATTTATTAAACAATTTGGAAATGTGCTGTGCGTGAGAAGACCCGGCAATTCAAGTAAGATCGTTGCCAGTGCCCCTGGACTGGCTTGTGCGGGTGGCACATAAAAGACACCATTTCGAGCGTGGCCGTTTTCGTGCGGGTGACACGTAAAAGCACCCACTACACTCTCTGAGTGGTTGGCGTTAGGAAGGGCATCCAGCTGTAGAAACTCTGCCAAATCAGACTGGAGCCTGGTGTTGCCATCCGGTTTCACCAGTCCCCAGTCAAATCGTCCAACCCATGCTAGCATGGAAAGCGGACGTTAAACGATGATGATGATGATGATGAAACCAACTGAGTTGACAATGAAGTCTCTTTATGGCTATTTTACCTGCTAGAAAAAAACAGCTTAATTTCTCTTAAATCATACACTACATTCTTAAAAAAAAATAAAACGGTATATTGGTTGTATCATCATCATCATCATCATTGTTTAACATCCGTGTGTGTGCATGTGTAGATAGAGATATAGAAGACATTTGAAATACATATATACATGTATTCACACACACACACACACACACACACACACACACACACACACACACACATATAAATATGTACATCTATTAATCAAAATGTACAGTATTATATATCTATTACAGCTGATCTTACCTATCAGTTTCAAACTAGGGGCTCGATGGAATGTTAGCTAACAGCCGGATTATGTAACCCTGCACTCTTCAGAGATGACAGTATGGAATGAAATATAGATGGTATACGTACACATATATAGTGTCATGTAAAGATAAGATATGGACAGATACAAATACATACTGGCAAATACATATACATGCATACTCACACATGCACACACACAGATATATATATACACACACATATTTATATGTGTTTGTCTTCCTCTGTATGTTGTCTTTACATGACACCACTTAACAAATAGTGTTTGCTTACATTACTAACTTAGCAGTTCGCCAAAATAGAAACTGAGAGAATAATTGGCAACAAATTTGGAAGATAAAATAACCACTGAATTTGATTTCATTGCCTAAACCTTTTAAGTTGCTTCTAGCACATTCATGGCCCAAATAGTATAAAGACTGGAATCAGTAAAAGACTATCAAGTACTAAACACTTACTGGGTTCAACTCAATCTAGCCTTCTCAAAATTTGGGGGCTGACCCTGTGCTAATATGGGAAATCATTATTTTTGCAAAAATATGATATATGTGTACTTTTTCGTAAATATTGATTTACATCTGTCGCATTAAACAAACAAGCAATAAAAAATCAATTCATTTGAAAACATAATTAATTCTTAATATTTTTAAACTGAAAATGTCTTCTTGATTATGTTTTATTTCCTATAAATCTCATTTCACCCCCTCCAGTTTTTTCATCTTTTCTCCTGCATATATATGTGTATGTGTGTGCCTATGGAAGCATGGCAATTTTTCTTGTCTTCAAAGTAAAACAAGTACATCATATTTATCCCTTATACAAACACACACACACAAACACACACACACACACACACACACAAACATCTTTACATACAAAATTCTGTTTTTTTTTTTTTTCCTGAAATAACTAAATAACACGTTTTTCTTTAACAAACACGCTTATATACAAACTGACACAAACAAAGAAGGAAAAATGTATAAAGTGAAAAAAAAATTTTAAATAAAAAAGTACTGAAAAGAATAATTTTTTTTTTTCTAATCACCATAGTCAGATAATTTATCTTATTCTTATGTGTTCTCTATTATTTTTCTTCATTATTATTATTTTTCTATTATTTTTCTTCATTATCATCTCTTTTCTTATTTTGCTGAAAATGTCTGAAGTCTTTTGATGACAAGATGTCAGATTAATGCCAGT
>NC_069001.1:23776112-23778628 GCF_001194135.2 Octopus bimaculoides | reverse complement strand
GTCTGCTTTCCATGTTAACATGGGTTGGACAATTTGACTGAGGGCTGGTGAAACCAGATGGCTACACCAGGCTCCAATCTGATCTGGCAGTGTTTCTACAGTTGGATGCCCTTCCTAACGCCAACCACTCCGAGAGTGTAGTGGGTGCTTTTACGTGCCACCGGCACGAAGGCCAGTCAGGTGGTACTGGCAACAGTCACACTCAAAATGGTGTATTTTACGTGCCACCTGCACAGGAGCCAGTCCAGCAGCACTGGCAACGATCTCGCTCGAATGTCTTTACACGTGCCACCAGCACAAGTGCCAGGAAGGTGATGCTGGGCACAGGTGTCATCACGCCCCAACAGGTCTTTGAATCTTGCATTTTACAAATTCATAGATATGTGGTATACTTAATTACATAAAATATCTCCTCTTTACTTTCAGAATCACAAACAATTACCAGTTGGATTATGTATTGTTTTTTACCTCCAAATGAGGACATTTCAATTGGTTCATATTTTGTGTACATCATTCAATTCAAGACCTCTGAAATTATTTAAATTCAAGACAGTCATCCACTTATCTTTTTTATATTTGTACTTATTTCAGTCGTTAGACTGTGACCATGCTGGAGCACCACCTTGGAGAACTTTTACTCAAACGCATTGACCCCAGTACTTATGCTTTTAAAGCCTAGTACTTATTTTGTCCATCTTTTTTGCTGAACTGCTCGGTTACAGGGACATTCTCACCAGCACCGATCATCAAGCATGCACACATACACACCCACACGCATGCGTGCGCGCACACACATAATAAGCTTCTTTCAGTTTCCATCTACAAAAATCCACCCACAAGGCTTTGTCAGCTCAAGGCTATAGTAGAAGACACTTGCCCAAGGTGGCATGCAGTGGGACTGAACCTCATACCATGTAATTGAGAAGGAAGCTTCTTACCACAGAGCCACTTCCTTTACCTCACTTTGGCTTTGGTCTTAAATTATCATTTTAAATTTGAGATTTGATTTATCTTTTCACTCATTTTGCCATGCTCTCTTGAACAAGAGCAGTGAGGATTCTTTAGGCTTTGCAGAGCACCAGGCAATGTCACTAGTGCTGGTGCCACTATAAAATGCAGTGGTCATGTGGTTAAAAGCTTGCTTCCTAACCATGTACTTTCAGACTTAGTCCCACTGCATAGCATCTTAAGCAAGTGTCTTCTAATATAGTTCAAAGTCAACCAAAGCTTTGTGAGTGGATTTCATAGACAGAAACACACACACACAAACACACACACACACGTGTGTGTATGTGTGTGTGTGTGCACACCTTTGTTTGGACATCACATGCTACTTGTAAGCAAGCATTATTATCATACAAGTGATGCTGTTCCTTTCTAATCTTCAGTGAAAATGTGTTCAACTATAGGGAGATGGTACTTTGCTTGGAAACAGGTGAGGGTTGGTGACAGGAAGGGTATCCAGTTGAAGAAATCCTACCAAAATAGAAGATACAAGTAAGACATGGTTCTCTCACATGTCTGAGAAAGCAGTAACTCATAATAAGAACTGATGAAACTCTGACAATAATCCAGCCGATGCCAGGAAGGAAAATAGCCATAAAGTGGTAATGTTTATTATATGGTATTTTTTTAAAACCCTTTAGCATTTAATCTGGTCACATCCAACCCAAATATTTTACCTCTTATATGTTAAAACTAACTGGATCCAACCTGTCACATTTACCCCACAATGTTATTCTAGAAATATACAAACACACCATTTTGAAGATTTTGAAACTACAAGGTAATGCATGATGAATTCAAAACAATGTGAATAAGCAGTACATTTGATAGGCTCATGGCTCAGTGGTTAGATCATCAGGCTCAGAATCATGAGGTACTGTGTTCGATTCCTAGACCGGGCTGTGTGTTTTTGAGCAAGACATTTTATTTCACATCGCTCCAGTTCACTCGGCCATAGAAATGAGTTGTGACATCACTTGTGTCAAGCTGTATCGGACTTTCCTTTTCCTTGGACAATATCGGTGATGTGGAAAGTGGAGTTGGTGTGCATCAGCGACAGCTGGTCTTCCATAAACAACCTTGCATGAACTTGTATATCGGAGGGTAACTTTCTAGGTACTATCCCATGATCATTCATGACTAAAGGGGGTTTTACCATTTACCCTATGTACGTATAATAACATGGAGAGGGAAAACTGGTATGCATGTGTGACTGCTGGTCTTCCATGAACAACCTTACCTGGACTTGTGCTTTGACAGATAACTTTCTAGGTGCAATTCCCTTTTACCCTTTCTTACATTTTATAGAGAAATGTGAATGCTGAAGGGTTAAATATTTTGTCAACAGCAGTTCCAAATTCAGGTAGAGTCAACATATTCTATCACCACCCACATGGCATAGCAGATCTCCTATTGGCTCATTCTCATTGTGTCACATAATTTTGCTACATTATGGTGTATATACTCCTGTATATATATATATATATATATATATATATATATATATATAT
>NC_069001.1:23774441-23775114 GCF_001194135.2 Octopus bimaculoides | reverse complement strand
TATATATATATATGTATATATATATATACATATATATATATAATAAAACACAACAATGCATTTACAAAATCAAGAAGGTACACACACACACACGCACACACAAACAAACACACACAAGCACTTACACTAATGCATATACATACATACAGAAATATGCATACATACAGAAATATGCATACATACATATTAAAGAACATGAAATGCAATAGAAAGAAAGCAAAATCTCAGCTGTTTCTTTTAAATTATATTTTATTTATATCCTCATTGTTTGTATTTGTTTTTTTTTCTTTCTTTTCTTCCTTTTGAGTTTTGCCTTTTAATGCTTGAGATATTTAGACATTAGAATGTTCATCACCTTTGAAACTTATCACATGACAACAGCACTGGTAAAAGAGCAGAAGGAAGGAAGGAAAGAAAGAAAGAAATGAAAGAAGGAATGAAACCTATATATGCTTTATGGAATCGCTACATTCCATGTTTTAATGTTTAATTAATGATTTAATGTGTATCTAATGGAGTGTAGTGCTTTGTCATGTGCGTGCATGTGTATGTACTTGTTTGCGTGTAGCGCGCACATAAAAAATACACATACACACATAACCACTGAAACACACATATAACAACACGTACATGCATATATATATATATATATATATATATATATATATATATA
>NC_069001.1:23731282-23773981 GCF_001194135.2 Octopus bimaculoides | reverse complement strand
ATATATATATATATATATATATATATATATACGTATATACATATATATATATATATATATATGTACGTAACCAGAAAGTGCATATATGTGTGTATATGAGGATATCAATGTCGAATAATGTTTATTTAGGCTTATATTTCTTCCTGCATGTGTGTTCATGCCCACACATGTATCCCCGTGTCAGTTTACATTTTTGGGGCTTTTTTGCTTCTATTTCATTCGAAAAAATCACATTCTGAAATCCCTTTTAATAGGGTCTACCTTCCCTCCCTCTCCTTACATCTCTCACTCCCCTTTCTATCTCCCTTTCTCCCAATCTTTTTCTCTAATTCTCTCCCTCTCTCTCTCTCTCTCTCCTTCCCTTTTTCTTTGTTCCATTAAAGATTATATTTTAGGTTATCTATAATATTACTTCAATATTTTTGTTGTTGCTGTTGTTGTTGGTGTTGCCTCACCTCGTTTCGTTTCAGAGGGTTTCTTGTCTTGTTAATTTTGTTTTTAATGATAATGCACTGATAAATGCTTATTTTGTGTGTCTTCATTAAATATATTGCTTAATGGATGACCTTTTGCAATTCATCATGCAATCAGAGTGAACACACATTCAGTGTTTAAGTAGATACATGGCTAATTAATAAACAAAAACAACAATAAAATTGCTGATGACAACAACAACGTCGATGATCATGCTCATGACTGTAATAATAATGAGGAGGAGAATAATAATAATAATAATAATAATAATAATAATAATGATAGTAGTAGTAGTAGTAGTTTTGATTTTATTGGCCACAGGGGCTATATGAGTCATAGAAATATCAGAAAATATTAGTGGGTGTTACAAAGAGAGGAAATTTAATGTGGAATGTGAAGTGATATGTTCATAAATTATGAGGGCAGGGTGTAAGAGACATTATGCTATACAGCAAAGGAACCATTAAGAATTGTACACACATATACATGCATGCATGTATATATACACATTCATGCATGCACACATATGCATTCTTATACACTTGTGCTTGTGGGCATACGCACATACACACACTCATATATATATATATATGCACAAACATACATATATACACATACATGTGCACATAGATGCATGAGTATATATACATACAGGCGCAGGAGTGGCTGTGTGATAAGTAGCTTGCTTACCAACCACATAGTTCTGGTTTCAATCCCACTGTGTGGCACCTTGGGAAAGTGTCTTCTACTATAGCCTCAGGCAGACCAAAGCCATTTGAGTGGATTTGGTAGACAGAAACTGAAAGAAGCCCATCGTGTATGTGTATGTGTGTGTGTGTGTGTGGGTGTGTGTGTGTGTGTGTGTGTGTGTGTGTGTACACTTGTGTGTCTGTGTTCGGCCCCCACCATCGCTTGACAACCGATGCTGGTGTGTTTACATACCCGTAAATTAGCAGTTCAGCAAAAGGGACTGATAAAATAAATACTAGGCTTACAAAGAATAAGTCTTTGGGTTGATTTGTTCGGCTAAAGGTGGTGCTCCAGCATGGCCACAGTCAAATGAATGAAACAAGTAAAAAAGAGTATACAGGATGTGGTGAATAAATTGTCATCTAAATTACGCTAAAATGAAAATAATACTGGCATTTCATTTTAACAGATATATTTACCAAAATTACATGAAAATATCTTGAAATTCTAAAGAGTAAATTTATTCAATAATATCGCCATTAGCTTCAACTACAGCCTCCAAACGACTTTGGAATCTCCTGCAACTCTTCTGGATAGTCTTCTTGCTAAAGTTGATAATTCTTGCCTTCAGTTCATCTTTGGTGTTACAAGGAGTTTTGTTGGTCTCTCGCACAACTGCATCCCACACATAATAATCAAGGGGGTTACAGTGTGGGGAGTTAGGTAGCCAGTTTTTAGGGGTGATATGGTTGCAGAAATTGTCTGACAACCATGACTGGGTCCTCCTGCTTGTGAGGCATGGTGCAGAGTCCTGTTGCCGGACATAGGGCTTTCTAGCAGCCACCCACTTGACCCAGGGCAGCACTACCTCCTCCAGGCACTTGATGTAGGCCTATGTGTTAAATGTGATACCGTGTGGGAAGATAAATGGAGGCATAATATCGCCATCACTAGTGATCACTCCAAACAGCATGATGTTGACTGGCTGTTTGATTTTATCACTCTCGGTACATGTCCTCAGATTGACACCCAAACACTCTGAAATATTTGTTTTGGAGGTTCCGATGCGAATGCCAAGCAGTATAGCATGTTGTTTCCAAATTTCTGCCAGAGCGAACTGCATCATGGTGCTGTTTTCCTCACAGACAGTGCCCAACTGACCTGACTATACTGTGTAGTCAACAAAATCACCAAGAAACAATGCATATGCACGAAATTAAAGATATAAAATAGTGACAATTTATCCATCACACCATGTATATATATGTGTATGTATATGCATGTATATATATCTATATATTGAAACAGGTCTGCAATCTCTTGTATCTGCATTTGACTCAGCTTGTGATGATTTTGGCTTAACCATCAACTTCAAAAAAAACAGTTATAATGCATCATCCTGTGTGTGGTGCTGTTTGTAACACCCCTAAAATTTTTGCTAAGGGTAAGTTACTTGAGGTTGTTGATTCGTTCATCTACCTAGGAAGCTCTGTACAAAATGATGGAAATTTTGATACAGAAATGCACCTGCGAATTCGAAGGGCAGCAAAAGCATTCGGTGGCTTGGAGTCACACATTTGGTGCCAGCGACATATAAATAAGAATACAAAGTTCGCTCTTTACAAATTATTTGTCTTACCATCCCTGTTGTATTCTTGTGAAACACAGATGTCCTATGAAAGACAGTTTAAATTGTTAGAGCAATTCCACCCAAAATGCCTTCATCACATTTTAAACATTAGATGGAGTTTTTTTACTCCAAACAAAGACGTCCTTGCAACTTCAGGCATCATCTCAATTAAAGCTATTATTTTTGAGAAACTAAATGAGATGGTGTGGCCAAATTGTTTGAATGGCAGATGAACACATGCCCAAACAGCTGTTTTATGGTTAGCTTGCAGAGGGGAAACACTATCGGCGTAAACCTAAAAACAGGTTTAAGGACGGCATAAGGACTACTATGAAGTCACTTGAAATGGATCCAGAGGACATAGAAACCTTTGCTTTGGATTGAGCTGGATGGCAAACAAAAGTGTGGAGTGGAGAGAAAGCATTTGAAGAGGCCAGGATAAGGCATGCAAGACTCAAAAGAGATCTAAGGAAGAATGTTACGATCGAGAAAGTGAAACACAATGACCTTTTTGCGTGCACAATTTGTGATAGACCATGCCTTTCTTTTGCTGGGCTCAAATCTCATTTGTGAACCCATGGAAATTGAACCTCCACCAACTATATGTCTGTGCACACCTTTGAATATAATGCATGCCAGAAGGTTTGCAAATCTAACGGAGGCCTCAAAAGACATTTTAAAATCCACAAAGATGAGAACTTACCTGCAGCTCTCGGTGATCCAAATCGGATATGCAATCTGTGTGGGTGTCTTTTCAGAACATTGTCTGGTTCAAAACGCCACACCAGATGCCATGATGGTGCTAAGGTGTAGGTACAGGAGGTGGTCAAACTCTGCATAAGGAATACACAACCACCATATATAAACTCACACACACATTCATCATTGCATGGAAATAGATAAAGTAGTATAAGTCACAAAATAACTAAAATGAGATATAATTGAAAGAAAAATTTAGAAATCTTTATAGCAAAGATAAGTTATGATATACCATAAGCCCCCACAGCCATTTCTTAAATTATGTTATGAGTGAAATGGAATGCACCAGTGAGTATTTGTTGAGGCATTTGGTGTTGAGAAACACTGATGTTATGAATGCAATTTTTTTAAAGTTCAATATAATATTGTACTTTTAATTTTACTATTAATCTATTTTTTGCATGTTTATATGCTGAAGCAGATAATTTTGGTGGGGAGAATTTTAGCTCCACAGATGCGTAATTTTGTGTATTGCAAGCTGTTTGATTTTCAAAGAATGGTGAACTTTTGTTTATATTTTCTTCATTATTTTCTTGAGGAATGATTTTGTACTCATTTAGAATAAATTGTTCTTCCTCACCTGTTTGCATTGTTCTCTATAGAATCTTTTGTCTGTGACATTTTTTTTATTTCTTTTTCCTCATTATATCTTCATCTACAGATCATTATATCTTCATTCTCATTTGAAGGTAGTTACTTTGACAAATGTAAAAATTAAGCTTCCTGCCAATATCATCAATCTCAACCTCTTTATCCCAGAACTGTCTACTGGGCACAATTCTGCTATGGAACATGGAGCTGTTTGTGGTCAATAGAAGTCATTAGGTTTTGGGGCTTCTGTGACCTTTGCGGATCATTTGGACTTGAAAGTTCAGTTTAATGGTCCATAACTACAAGCCACCTTTGGCTAACCCTGCTTTGGCAGCTGTTCCAATACTGCAACATAAAAGACACGGAAGCTATGGGAACTATGTTGTGTCCAGCGTTTCTTATTATAACTTTTGGGCTTCGTTGATGCATATTCAACACAAACGTATAGTAAGAGGTATGACTGACAATTTCAGCTTGTGTTCTGGCTGTAGTTTCAGTTTTAATCCTTTAGCATTGAGATTGCTTTATCAAGTGTAATGCTTATTTTTTTTTAATTAATCCTGCATTATCTGGTAGCTTAAAAATTTTCAATGATGTGGTTGTTTATTTTTAGAATGATATTGTAGGGTAGGTGTGAAAGACCAGATTTGGCAAGCCTGAACATAAAACAGGGAGAATATTAGAGCTGGTTTAAATGCTTTAGTATTTACAGGTTACAAGGTTACAGGTACAATAAATTTTGCCATAGATTTTTACCTTTCACAATTCTGACGATGACTATTTCATCTAATGTCTGTTACACAGAGAGCTTTATTGTACTACTTTAAATGAGGGAAACATTAACCCTTTTGATATTAATCCACCTAAAACTGTCTTTGGCTCTGTAGCACAAATGTCTTATTTTCAAAGTTTTGAATTAAAATCTTCCACCCAACCTTTGTCACAATTTATGTTCCTAACGCCACCTTAATGATAATCAAGTTACTTTACTAAATTCTTTGTTATATTGAAAATTAATTGAAAGAAATACAGAGCATCTCAATAGAGATATGGTAACAAAAGGGTTAATCTGCTGAAAGGTTTCTCTGAAAGCAAAGGTATCTAATTTTTCTCTTTACCACTCCTGCCTTATCTCTTGTAGCAAAGAAATGCTGTTGGCTTTTACAAATTTCTCCCACCAACATCATTTTTCTTGTAACTGTAAAAGGTTTGCAAATTCTATCCCTTAACTATATTTTGATGTGAAGGTTTGTCTTCACATAACTGCTATTCCAACAGAATGCATAACTGCTATTCTTAGAACACAGTTACTAATGTTATTGTTGTTGCTACCATAAGTCTGCTACATTATTACTATGAGTATTTGGATTATCTTGTTCCATTTATTATTTTTCTTGGTGCTCTTATACAATTAGATGATATTTTCATTTTATGTTATTGTTTTGCAATTTAGTGTTTTGTGGTATAATTATGTGCAGTAGTCATCTTGGATTTGAAAATATAATGGGTGTAAATAATACTTTAAATGTTTGTTAAGCAGCCCCCTTTTTTTCTGTTGTCTATCAAGGGCAGTCTCTCCTTAAGCAATTACAGTTCTTTTTACAAGAACTCTAAGGAAAAATTCCATTTCATAATATGTGGATGAAGCATATTTTAAAAGAAGAATCAAAAAGATATCTTCACACTATGAAGATTTAAATATAACAGTAATAATAGTGATTTCAAATTTTGGCACAAGGCCAGCAAGTTCTGGGGAGGGGATAAGTCACTTACATCAATCCCTGGTGCTCTACAGCTACTTATTTTATTGACCCCAAAAGCATGAAAGGCAAAGTCGACCACAGTAGAATTTGAACTCAAATCATGAAGACAGACTAAACATTTTGTCTGGACGAGTTCAATAAACAAATGAAACCACTAATAAAGAATTATCCAAAATTGTGACAGCCTCCTTTTTCTCAACATACAATATCTGTACAGCACGTCAAACACTCTATACATACACACATACACATATATATATATATGGTAAATGAAAGATGGAAGATGGCATATATGAGAATTTATTAGTAATCACGATAATTGTTTCAACACATCTGGCATCGATCCATCACAGGTGCGACACCTAACAACTGGTTCAGGAGCATCCAGTGGTGCAGATGTGCCTCATCAGGTGATAAATAGATATAACTAATTAAAATAACAGTTCTGCAATGTATCTTCTCATTTCGTAGAAAGAAAAGCAGCAAGACAAAGGAAATATCTACATTTATATAGAAGATCAAGAATAAAATCACAGATGCAAAAAAGAAATGAACACGCAAACAGAGAGAAAAGTATTTAAAATAACCATTAACAGATAGTGATGTATAAACGCCCTCACGCAATCTGCATGGTGCATGTACACTTGCTTATACAAGCATCAGCAAAAGTGTAAGCATACACACACATATTTTGGTGCACTCACAATCACAAATTGAGTTAAATAGCTACTTGGTGCTTATAAGAATGGGGAGGTTTAAACTAAACTTAATTCATCCAAACTTTAAAGTAAATTATGTTAATAGTTACTTAAATTCATTGCTACTGTATTGTGTGAAAGTACATTTATACGCGTGTAGGCATCTTGAGAGTCTTTCAGAAATTCTATTAATGAACTTCTCATTGGTATACAGAATAGACAGGGATTCCTCGGAGCAGAGTCAGCATCACCTGGATATGATTTTGTATGGCTTTATGTACCTTACTATGGACCAAGTTGTGTTGTACTTAATTTTATCTTCCTTCAGTCACCATACAAAATTGGCCAAAGATGTTGACTGTCTCTTATTGATTCTTTTAAAGCTGGCAACATAGTTGTGATAATGCTTCTTAAATGAATCAGCTATCTGCCCAATGTAAACATATGGCACATTTATATATACTATCTGTACTCATACAGGGGTTCATCAATGGACATTTTGATATTTCTCTGCATGAGCATTTATCATATTTGTTTGTATATATGGCAGTTCTGACTCCATTTTCTAACGTTTTTACCATGTTAGCTATACCATAAGCATTTCTATTATAATTTGGCCATAATTGGTGCTTTTCATTGTGGTTTACATCTTTGTTGGTATTTAGATGCATATGTTCACTAGATCCAGTAGGTGGGTTATTGAACTTTTGTCACATTTTACTATTGTTTCTTATTTCTTTACTGCCCACAAGGGGCTACACACAGAGGGGACAAACAAGGACAGACAAACGGATTAAGTCAATTACATTGACCCCAGCTCGCCGCCTTAACAACATTTTACTATTGTTTCTACAGTGCATAAACTGCTCTAAATTAGCAGAGTTAGCTTAGAATACCTTCACAGTGTGCTGATTAAAAATAGTATGATATCAATTAGATTTAGGAAAACATTTGTTCAAAGTGGAAAAAAAATTTCTAGTAATCTTGATTGAAACATGCAAACCAAAAATTGGGTTGAACCAGAGAACATTCTGATTCCTGTATTTGTTGTTAAGCTTATTTGATCGAGGGTGTTGTAGGAGATTGGAACACTTTACAGTGTTACAAGCAGTTGAATTATTATACATGAGTTAAGGAATAGAATCCATATGTTAACATATATCTCCTTATGACAATGTAAACTTCATTTAATCAGGATACCCTTGGCCTGACGAGTACCCTGCAGTATACACCTCACTTGGATATCTGCCACTTTCAAAGTTTTCTGTTCGCTATGAAACATATATAGCCTGGATCTTATCTTCTCCATTCTTTAACTCTTGTATTCTTATTCACATACCCTGCAACCCTAGTTGCCTACCGTGAAATATAAAAAAAATACTTTTTCAGCTTATCGTACTTCAATGCAAAAAAATTCATGGCTGTCTGCCTCAATAAACCACTATTGTTCTTGAAAGTTGTTTTTTATATTCACTATGGATTGCTTGAAGCTTATTTTTTTCCTGCACCTCAATCCTTGGATCTTACATATATATATATAAAAACAAATAGTAAATGAGTATATGCATATATACGTACAGGTATGTGCATACCAACATCCACCTGTATGTATAGGTGCATATCTGGGTACAGGACATTGCAAACAAAACGTAGACAAGAAAACACACAAGCCACATAGAGAACATTTTCCTTCATCAGCTACCCCCGTTTTAACACCGGCGTTTCGGAATATATATATATATAATTAAGTGGAGAATGGAGAAACAAACACAAGAAGAAGCAAGTCAATTGGGCTAGTTAGCCATTGATTTAATTATGTGGAGATTATATAATGAGTCATTCACGATCCTATCATATACCTATATATATATGTATATATATATATATATATAGTTTAAATTTACAGAAAATGAAAGATGAAGACAGGTGAAGGAACAACAAGTAGGTGTCTTAGTTTAATGCTCAGAGAGAAAAGGAAATGTTCTTCGACAGAAAGGACTGAGAGGAAAAAAATGGACCGAGATTGAACAAAACAGAGACAGATAATGTGTGTGGAGATTAACAACTCGACAAGATGAAATGGCTGAAAGAAGGAGGCTGAGTGAAAGGGAGATAATAACAGTAACCAGGCTGAACTAGGGTGTGCAAGTGCATGTGTGTGTAAGAATATATATGTGTGTGTCTGTGAGAATATATATATGAGTGTGTGTGTTCTTGTATCGGTGTTTGACTCCTACCACCATTTGACAACCGATGCTGGTGTGTTTATATCCCCATAACTTGGTGGTTCGACAAAGGTGACCGATAGAATAAGTACCAGGGCTGATTCACCCAACTAAAAATTCTTCAAGTGATGGCCACAGTCTTATGGCTGAAACAAATAAAAGACAAAAGAAAAAGATGAAGTAAAAACATAAATATCATAGAGTGCAGGAGTGAGATTAGGTAGATACTCCAGAATGGTCACAAATATCAAAGATATTTATAAGTACCATTCAGCACAGTACACATCTTGCAAAAGGAATGTTACATTCTTTTTATACGATATTTCTGTTTGTGAAGAAAACCAACAATGAAAGAACTTGTGATGCTTCTAGGAAATAGCAGTTAATCGAATTACACTATTTTATCATCTTAGACAAAGAATAGTAGATATTGCTGCTGTATGTTTTAGAAAAAATAAGATTGAATAGCCACAGATGGAATGGCTCTGAATGTAGCTCTATCTTCTTGATCAGAACTGACCTGACGTTAACCATCATCGTCAGCATCATCTTTGTCTTATCATTACCATCATCAACATCATCATCATCAACTACTACTACCATTACTACTACTTCCACTATCACCACCATTACTACAACTGCTGCTGCTGTTACTACTACTACTACTACTACTACTAATACTACTATTACTACTACCACCACCATCATTACAGCTATTGCTACTGTAAATATTGCCCAGACAGTAAGATAACATTGATAATGACATCTAAGGAAGACAGACAAATGTACAGGATGGTGTTATAATGAAAGAACTTGCAAGAATTCATGGAATAAAGATAGGATAAGAGGAGATGATGATGACGATGAGCCAAAGGAGAATAACGGTGATGAGGATTAGGATGTTGGTTATGATACAGGAAGGTGGTAGTGGACATATGAAGGATGGTTATGATGATGATGATGATGGATAACGAGGATGATAATAGCTGAGTAACAAGTTAAGAACAATGATGAGGACGGTGATGTAGCTGGTGTTGATGATGAGGATGATGATGACGTCGACGATGATGATGATGACATCGACGATGATGATGATGATGACAACGACGACAACGCGGACAAAGACAGCAATGATAGTGAGGATGACAACAATGATGATGGTGATGAGGAGGAGGAGGAGGAGGACAATTGCACCAATGACGATGAAGACAACAACAATGATACAAAATGATGATTGTTATTCAGGAGAATGTTATCAGTACAACCTCTAACATGACCAACCCCTGTGACCATAAAATGGTAAGTCGCTTCCACCTATCTTCCCTGAAATTTGATCTCGGAACAAAATGGACAAGAACACTAACTATTTACTACAATGCATGTGTTACTGCACTGCAAATTAACTTCCAACTAATTTAACATCTCTAATTAACAGAATTACACTCAATAATTTGATAATATCATTACTATGTTACAATTGTTAATGAATATTATACTGTAAATGTCATTTCACATTTTATTCTCATACTAAAAACAAACTTAGTTAACGAGGACTTAGTGACTGCACGTGTTGAAAGTGTGCATTTGTATTGCAGAAAAATGACACCAGGGACACTTGGCTTTGGGCCCAGGGCGGTTCAGGCTTTTATGTACTTTTATGTACTTGAAGAGCTCTTAGTAGTGTCCCCCTTGGGGGAGAGTTTTTCTTTTTAATAGAATTTTATTGTTATTCAATGATGTTATTTACTTTTTATATGTTATACATGTATTTATGTATTTACTTTTTCTTAATGGTCTTCAAACCCTTTTGTGACAAATGTAGAAATTATTTTTATTATCGCTGTGTTCTATCTGTGTTGTGTTGTCCTCTGTCATCTCCAATCTTTTATGTAAACCCTCAGTGGTGAATAGAACGATTATTGCTGTTATTGTCATTATTATTATTATTATTATTATTGAGTGAGAGAGCCGTGCATGCCATCAAAGTGACACTGGGGCAAAAATATACGAAGCCCAATATCCCCATCATGACTACTCATCTAATAACGGTACACCAAGCACATGCATCACAAATATATGTGCATAACATGGTGATCTTATATCAAGATAAACAGCACATGACTTTACAGGTGGGGCCCAGGTAAAATTTTCTTCAGGTTGAGTAGCCCATCCCACTCAAAAGGTCCCTGAATAAGGGTTGTTTAAGGATGATCAATAAAACATCCATGTTTCCAGAGGTGAATTATTCAAATCCCAAAGAATTCTTCTCAACACATGGCTACGATATTCCGCCACTACTTCTGCTCATGATCAGAGATGAACATATCGTCAGCTACCAAGGAACATGCTCAACTGGACTGGTTAAGGTCAAACAACTGACAAGCAAATCTGTGGTATTAAGCAGAATATTTGCTGTAGTCCATCTTTTATACCAAGATAAAACAATGTACATGATAACACTTCCAATCAATTAAGATCAGAAGTCATGAGAGCCACTGCCTGGTACTGCATCTGGGCATTTATTATTATTATTATTATTATTATTATTATTATTATTATTTGCCATTCATCCTTCTGGGATCGATGAAATCAACTAGTTCCCCCCACCCAATTTCAGGCCTTGTACCTATAGTAGAAAGGATTATTATTATTATTATTACTGAGTGAGAGAACAGTGAAGGCCATCAAAGTGACACTAGGATACAAATGCACAGAGCCCAGTATACCCATCATGACTACCCATCTGATAAGGGTAAACCAGGCATATGCACACAACATGGTAACCTCACATCAAGATAAACATGCAGGTGCAGTCAGTTAGAATTTTCTTCAGGGTGAGTAGCCCATTCTGTTCAAAAGG
Source organism: Octopus bimaculoides (assembly GCF_001194135.2). Taxonomy (NCBI): domain Eukaryota; kingdom Metazoa; phylum Mollusca; class Cephalopoda; order Octopoda; family Octopodidae; genus Octopus; species Octopus bimaculoides. The sequence continues at coordinate 23,762,291 of NC_069001.1, read as the reverse complement.
TCCCTGAATAAGGGTTATTTAAGGATGATCACTAAAACACCCATGTTTCTTGGGGTGAATTATTCATGACCCAAAGAATTCCTCAACACATGGCTAAGATGCCCCTCCAATACTTCTGCTCATGATCAAAGATGCACATATCATCAGCCACTAAGGGACATGCTCAACTGGTTAAGGTCAAACAACTGACAAGAAATCGGTGGTATTGAGCAGAATATTTGCTGTAGCCCATCTTTTATACCGAGTCAAAAAAATATACATAATAACACTTCCAATCAATTAAGATCAGAAGCCATGAGAGCCACTGCCTGGTTCTGCATCAGAACATTTATTATTATTATTATTATTGAGAGAAAAGTTCTTTACTTTTGTATATGATTGACACAATCCATCACCAAGGTAAACATAGCTGACATAATCCATCACCAAGGCCAACTTAATGACAAAAAGCGCAACTCGAAAGTAACTTATTTATTGGTGCTTTGAACAATATTTTGGCATCTCGCATGCCTTCCACAGGTTCAAAATAAATGTCAGTCTAATTCATTTTTTTAGTGTATATAAAGGACTGAAGTAACTCAGCAGAAGTGTAATAGATAGAGAGAAAAGTTCTTTACTTATGTATACGATTGACACAATCCATCACTAAGGTAAACAGAGTTGACGTATACTTCAGTCCTTTATATAAACTATTATTATTATTGTTTTTATTATTATTATTATTATTATTATTATTATCATCATCATTATTATTATCTTTTAATCTGTGTTTGTTACAATCACTCAGCGAGACACACCCAGCATCCAAGAGCGAGAGAAGGATAAGAGATGTTACAGTATGACTGAAAGCTTGGGGGAGGGGAAGTGACAAGGGTAGTAGCGAAATATCTTCATTTAATACAACACATTGATAGGGTTTTTCTAAGGATGTAGACAGTACTTGTCAGCACAATCTTTTGGATTTCTCTGAGACATATTTCTCTTGGGATCCTATCTAGATGTTTCTGACATCCCTTTTTTAATCATACCTAGGGCACCCACAATAACAAACAATTCTCACTTTAAGATGCCACATCTTTTGTATTTCAATTTCCAGGTTCTTATATTTACTTAATTTGTCAAATTCTTTTACAGGTATATTTTTATCAGTGGAAACACTTACATCTATTAGTCTACAGGTATTTTCTTCTCTGTCTTTAATGACTATACCTGGTCGATTAGCCTGGATTGTTCTGTCAGTGTTGACTGGAAAATCCCAAAGGATAATGACATTTTTACTTTTAACAACTGGCTCAAGATGATGTTCATACTAGTAAGTAGGAGTGCTGATTTTGTAGTGTTTATATATTTTTCAAAGTAAATACTCTCCTAACCTATCGTGGGGATTTTTGTATTCATTTGGTGTCAGCACAAGACGTCCCAAGACAAGATGGTCTATTGTTTCATCAAATTTATTGCAAAATCTGCATTTAGGGTCAGAGCCATTTTGTAGAAGGTACGCCTGGTAGTTTCTGGTAAGCAAGCTTTGATCTTGTGCTGCCAATATGAAACCTTCAGTCTCTGCTTTCTGTCCTAAGCTTCTCAGCCACTGATGGGTTGTTGCTTGGTCTACATCAGCATTTTGGCTTTAAAGTATATACCGTCCATGCAGAAGCTTCTGGTTCCATCTCTCCTCAATTTGTTTCTGACCATTCTTTTTTGCAGTCTGTTTGATACATTTTGCTTTTTTCATGGCAGTGGTTTCAGCTTCTTCATCTAATGCAGTGTTAATTCCAAGTTCCCTTCTGAATTTGCAAGCTTCTTTGACAATAAATTTAATTTGTTGCTGCTTTTGTGTTTGCACACAAACCACAGCATCCAGTTCTACCTGCATCATTCCTATTCCTCCATTACTTCAAGGTAGGTACAGACGATCAACGTCTACTTTTGGGTGGTGCATGTTCTTAGATGTTAGTAGTTTTCTTGTCTTCCTGTCCAGGCATTGGAGTTCTGTAATGATGTTAAAACTGTATTGGACTGCTGGAAGTGCCAGGGTGTTAATGGCCTCAATGCAATTTTGGGGGTTGAGTCCAGTTTTTAGTATGATTTGTATTCTTCTGTAATACTCCTTTCGTATTCTTTTTCCTTCATAGTAGCATGTTGTATAGCGTCTCCTCCGTTTATCCCCAGTTCCTTGTGGGTCAAGCTCCTTGATGGTAGTGTTGGTATCTAATTTAATGGAAACTGTTTGTTTGAGCTTGCCTCTTACAAAAGTTGCTTTAGCACACTTATCAAGGCCAAAATCCATCCCAATGTCGTTGCTGAACTCTTTAACAATTGTTAACAGCTCTACCAGCTTTTTGTCATTTCTAGCAAACAGCTTCAGATCATCCATATGAAACAAATGGCTTACTATAATATTATGCATTTTGAACCCATATCTGGTGCTATTCAGTTCTTTTGAGAGTGGGATCAGTGCCATGCAAAAGAGTAATAGGGAGAGGGAGTCATCTTGAAAGATGCCTCATTTGATATTGATGTTGTTAGATTGGCTTATCCCCTTACTATGGATTAGAGGGTGACATGTATTCCACTTGGCCATGCTATCTTAGAAGAATTTGGAGACTACAGGAAAGATCTTGTATATCTTGTAGGGCCTTGAGTAGCAAATTATGTGGGACACTATCTAAAGCTTTCCTGTAGTCTATCCATGCCCCGCTCAGGTTCTTGTTGCTCTGGCAATTCTCCACAATCATTTTATTTATGAGTAATTGATCTTCACATCCATAAGAATTCGAGTTTGCAGAAGGATAGAGTTCTGTTCCAGGAAAATGTATATTCTTTCAGTTAGTGTGGACAGGAGGATCTTGCAGTTGGTGTTGAGACATATAATTGGTTGGTAGTTCTTTGAATTTTTCGTGTCTTCAGTTTTTGGAAGAAGGTATGTTGTTCCTTCGGTCATCCAGGCAGTTATTTGCTCTGGGTTCTGGATGACATCAGTCAGCGATGCAGCGAAATCTTGGTGTACTTCTGACAAACAATTCAGCCAGAAGTTAAAAATCAATCTAATCCTAGGGTTCTCCATTTGTGAGACTTTCTAAGAACATTTCTTAGCTCTTCTATTCCTAGTGCCTCCCATTTCTGCTCTTCAACTTCGTCCAGTCTCACTTTCTCATGCTCCATCCTGTGAGCCTGAGTATTATATTCTTTTTTGTTGCTCCATATCTTTTTCCAGAACTCTTCCATTTCCTCAGTCTTATGTGGCTCCTTTACTTCTATCTTACTTTTGCCAATTTCCCTATAAAATTTCTTTGCATCCATCTTGAATATCTTGTTTTGTTGATAAAGTTTGACTCTTTTGTCACACCTTCTAAACCGTTGGGCTTTCAGTTGTATTCATTGTCTCAATTGTTCATTGGTTGCAGGGAAGTTTATAAAATCTTTGCTTTTATATTTTTGCTGGATTTTTCTAGCTCTTTTCATCTTAACATTTACCCCTCTAGCAAGTTCATCGAGAACTGATACATCCACTCACAAAAAATCAATCTCTTTTTGTATTACTACTTTCCACTTAGGAGATCTATTGACATGGTTGGTCCTTTTCCATGTTGTCCTGATACCTAGTTGAGCAATTACAACTTTAGCAGTGGAATAGATGAGGTTATTTAGGGTTGTTAGGTCATTTCCCTTATTACTTAAGATCTTTCTAAGAGCAACATTGTATATGTTATCTTTTATGCTGCTTGAGAACTTTGCCAGTGGTTCTCTATTGATGATGTCAGTAGAGACAGACTTGCTGAGTTCTTTGATAATATCTTCTTTTGCTTCTATGATTTTCTCTTTATTATTCACCTCAGATTCTGGGTAGTGTCTATTCTGGTGTTCTTGGGGTAGGTCTACTTTCTCCTCTTTTTCCGCATATCTGTTCTTTGCTATTCTTTCTTCAGCTTCCTCGTTGTGATGTACTGCTCATACGCTGGGTTCTGTGCATCTGTTACCTATTTCATCTGCATTGTTGCTGTTTACATTTGGTCTACCATGAGATGTTTGTATCCTAATTTGGCTAATTTTAGCATCAGTTAACCTTTTATTCTTAATGATGTCTCTGCATACATTACTTAATTTATTTGTATCTATCTATATATCTGCACACTTCGTTGTCTACTAAGTTTCATTGTTTGGGTTTAGTTAAGCTGTATAGAAAGCTTTCAACACATCTCTATAATCCTCTCTAATCCATTTTATGCATTTTGCTTTAGGTGGTGTTTTTGGTAGTGTCACTACAGGTTTAAGGTTAGAATTATCCTGGTTCTGGTCACCTGGTAGTTCGTATTTTTGAAAGTTTGTTCCAGCAGCAGACTTCCGACTACAGTCTGGTTTCCCACTGGTTAACGCGGCCATTATCCCAGGCGATGACCAATCCGGCATGAGTTTTGTCTTGTCATTAAAGCATTGAGATGACAATAGGAGACAGGACTGTTTGTTCAAGGCTGACTTTTTGCCATGACACTGCTTCCTTGTTCATCAAATAGATATATTTATCATATCATAGGCTGATAGATCGAAAATCACCTCTATTTTTTTCGTAGCTATGTTTCCAGGCATAATTTTTTAGTTATGCTTTAAACTTAATGACTAATTTGCTCCATTTTATATTCATTTGTGGAAAGTCACTTTGTTTTTGTTTGGTACAGCATCACTAGTAACACATGGTTTTCTTTTATTTTCTCTGTATGTGTCGTGTGGGCAGTATTTATGTTGCTTGTAAATATTAGCATGTACACATGGATGCATGTGTAGGTAATTATTCAATTTACATACTTACTGTGTAACTAGAGTGTCTTTCCAGTATTCCTGGTGCTGGTTTCAATGTTTTGCATATGTCACATTGAGAGATCACACATTTAAGAAAGAAACTACAGTGCATGTAACAAAAACTTTTCCGATTTTCTAGTTCCTTGGCTTTAACAGGACTTTTCCCATAGCTGTATCGGAAAGTTTTCCTTCCATTGCACCAATGTTATTGGAATAAGTTTGTTTTGTGGAGAGAGTTTCTTAGAGACCATCCATGTTGCTATTTAGCCTGGACTTATTATCATTAATAATAATAATAATAATAATAATAACAATAATAATACTAATGATATTTGCCTTTTGCCCTTTCAGGGTCAATAAATCAAGTACCAGTGAAATACTGGGGGGGGGGGCAATGAAATTGACTAGTTTCCTCTCTACAAAATTTCATGCCTTGTGCCTACAGTAGAAAGAATTATTGTTGTTATTATTATTATTATTATCATTATCAAGTGGTGAGATGGTATAATTGTTAGCATGCTAGGCAAAATGCTTAGTTAGCAGCATTTCATCCATCCTTATCTTCTGAGTTCAAATTCTCCTGAAGTCAACTTTGTCTTTCATCCTTTCGATAAAATAAGTACCAGTTGAACACTAGGGTCAATTTAATCAACTTACCCCTCCCCCAAATTGCTGGCCTTGTGCCAAATTTGAAATCATTATTTGTCATCATCATCATCATCTTTCCATTTTGCTTCCATTTCTTGCTGTGTGTCTTCCTGACACCTAGGGTAGAGAAACTCACTGGTAAGCCATTAAAATAAACACACCAGATTGCTCATTTACAAAGTCATGTGACAGAGAAAAAGAGGAAGAAAAACAGGGGAAAATAAAAAAAGTAAACAAAGAAAATAAAGGGGAAAAGGGAAAGAAAATTCACAGCGACAATGTTCTTCTCAGTACATGTGACATACCAGTTAAGACAATCTTTTGCACTTCCTGCATGGATGGTAAGCCAGGGATCATTCTTAAATAATTTTCAATTCCTTTTTTAATCATTCCAAGTGCTCCTACAATTACTGGTATTGTAACCATCTTCAGATGCCACATCTTTTCGATTTCAATCAGCAAATCTTTATATTTTCTGAGCTTATCAAATTCTTTTGCCAAGATATTAAGGTCACAGGGTATGCTCATGTCAATCAATAAAAAAACTGTATTGTTTTTGTCTTTCACAACAATATCTGGTTTATTAGCTTTGATGGTCTGGTCTGTACATACTGGAAAGTCCCAAAGAATCATTACATTTTCTCTCTCAGTTACAGCCTCAAGGTGATGCTTGTACCTTTTATCAGCAGTTTTGGTTTTATAATGCAGCCATATTATCCAGTGTAAATATTGGCCAAATCTTTCATGTCTTAATTTATGTTCTACAGGTGCTAAAACCTTACACCCAAAGATTAGGTGGTCCACTGTTTCAATCTTATTGTTGCTATATTGTAACTTTGGATCTACTCCATTTTTCATCACATTGGATTGATGGTTTCAAGATATTTCGCCAGTCCAATTGTGGTGGTTTTACAAGAGATCTCAAATTCCTCGACTTCCTTGAGCTCTGGAAAGGTAAAGACAATCTACGTCTGCCTTTGAATGGTGCATCCTATTGTGAGTCAGCAGCTTATGTATTTTCCTGTCAATTTTCTTTATTTCACTGATATTCCAGTTCAACACATTGAAGCTATAAGTAACAACTGGAACTGCTAGGGAATTTATGGCTAACACTTTGTTAACTGCATTTAATTCAAACTTCAGCACAGTTCAAACGCTCCTGTAACATTCCTTCCTGATCGTCTCTTTCATGCTTGCATGGTGAATGCCAGACACTGCATTTATTCTGAGGTATTTGTAAGTCTATTGCTGCTCAAGTTCTTTCATAACTGTGTCAACATCTAACTCCACTGAATGTGAGGTCTTCAATTTCCCTTTCTGGAAAGTGACCATGGCACATTTATCAAGACCAGATTCCATCCAGACATCATCACTGAATGCCTTCACAGTATGTAATAGTCCTTCAAGCTCATTATTGTTTTTGCCATAGAGTTTTAAGTCATCCATCTAAAATAGATGACTTATTTTCTTGTTGCCAATTTTATACTGATGCTCTGTTCTGTGAAGTTCACTTGTGAGGGATATTAGGGCTTTGCAAACAATTAGAAGTGAAAGTGAGTGACCCTGGAAAATGCCACAGTTGATATTAATATTGTTTGTGGTCAGTACTCCATTAGAATGGTATAATTGGAGATTGATATTCCACACTGACATGCTGTGCTTCAGGAAGTTTGAAATCACAGGAGAAATTTTGAAGATATCCAGCGATTTTAAGATCCATGAATGCAGTGTGCTGTCAAAGGCCGTTTTATAATGAATTTATGTGAAACTGAGATTTCTGCATTTGTTATAACAGTTCTCAAAGACATGCAATTAAGAATTGGTCTTTGCATCAATATGAGCTTCATCAGCACCCTTTTTGTTCAGTGGGGAAAATATCGTTCTGACAATGGATGTTAAAATGTTATACATGGTAGATAGACATGTTATGGGCCAATAGTTTAGGGGAAATTTGGTTTCATTATTTTTTGGGAGTAGGTAAGTAATACTTCTTGCTAACTAAGGTGTTTCCTTAGAGTCTCCCATGTTTTCATTGAATAACTGAACTAATTCTTTGTGTACATACGGGAGTGATGCGAGCCAGAAATTTGGCACCCTATCATCACCAGGGGATTTCCACTTATGAGCCTTCATCAGTGTCATCCTTGAGTTTGCTGTTGTGATGTCTTCCCATGCTTGTTCTGATAAATTTTGGTCAGATCCTTCTGTGGTTTAATCCAGTCTGCATTTTCATAGTAAGTCTTTTCATCATTCCAAATATTTTCTAAAAGTTTTCGACTTCTTCCATGGGAGAGTGGTCTTCAATGGTCATTTTCTCCTTTCCTATTTCTCTATAGAATGTTTTCACATTGGATGTAAACAGCTTATTTTGCTGGTAAAAGGTGGTGAGCTCGCAGAATTTTTAGCACACTGGATGAAATGCATTCTGAGTTCAAATTCTGCTGAGGCTGAATTTGCCTTTCATCCTTCCAGGATATATAAAAAAAGTACCAGTGAAACACTGGAGGCCACTGCAATTGGCTATCCTCCTCCCCCAAAGATTCAGGCCTTGCACCTAGAGTAGAAAGGATTATTATTATTATTATTATATTTTGCCTTTTATTTTTTCACGGTCAATGAAATAAGTACCACTTGAGCACTGGGGTTGATGTAATCAATTAGCCCCTTCCCCCTAAACTTCAGGCCTTGTGCCTATATGTTGTGGCGATAAAAGTAATAATGGTACACCCTCCCACGTGATGAGTGGTATATGCTAGTCGCTATAAATAAGGTGATGTCAGTCAGTGTAGAGAGAGAGAGTACAAAGTAGATGTTCTTAGATAGCCATGTCTTTACTGGTCTAACAACTACACTGCTATACGGAAGTGGGTGTCATGACAATCCAAGATTAAGGATTACAACAGTGGTGACGAGGAATTAACAAACTCATAAAAATTTCTTTTCGTGCAAATTTTATGAAAAAAAAAATCGTAAAATTATGAAAAAATTGTTGGCTGGTTTGCTCAAGTTGCAAAAACAAGCAACAACTGCAACTGAAGGAACAACAACAGCAGCAACTACAACTGCAAGAACAACAGAAGTAACAACAACAATCACTATTAAAGCAACAAATGCTGCAAGTAATGAATAGGGAGTCGTGAGGAAATGTTGAAAAAATGTTCTCACCAGATTATATTGTGAATTTGATAACAGAGTTTAAGTATGAACCAGAAAAAGGAGTTAGCATCAGGGCATACTATAGAAGATACAAACAAATAAAGAGTGCAAAGATTGGGACAACAATATGAAAATGCATCTAATGTTAAGAAAACTGGTAGCAAGAGAATATGAGCATTACAGCAATTACATACTCCTGAGAAAACCTTCTGATACAAGGAGCACTCCATCGGTTACAACGACGAGGGTCCCAGCTGATACAATCAATGGGACAGCCTTTTCATGAAATTAATGTGCAAGTGACTGAGCAATCCACAGACACGTGTACCACTAATGTAGTTCTCAAGGAGACTCAGCGTGACACATAGCGTGACAAGGCCAGCCCTTTGAAATACAGGTACTACCCATTTTTGCCAGCTGAGTGGACTAGAGCAACGTGAAATAAAGTGTGTTGCTCAAGGACACAACGCGTCGCCGGGAATTGAACTCATGACCTTACAATCGTGAGCTGAATGCCCTAACCACTAAGCCACGCACCTTCACAATAGACACATAAAGGCACAATAGACACATAAAGATACAATAGGCATATTGTGTAAAATTTATAAGAAGAAAAGTTTGTTGTTAAGTTTGGAACAAGAAAAGAACAATGAAGAGGACAACATCACATATGTTGGTAGAGTTAACAGAAAATTAATGCCAGATATGTTGAAGTGCCTGATGTTTACTCAGGGGCTAATTGCAGAGATAGATGCAGAAGTAAGAACAAGAATTCTCGCTAAGCTGGAATAAAACCAAACAGAAACTTTACAAGTGTCAGAAGAGTGTGAAAGAATAGTAAATTTAAGACGCGACACAGAGAAAACTGAACATAAAGACTGCTCCCAAGTGGAACAAGTGCAAAATAGGTAGAACAGAAGTTAAGTGTGTACTAAAATACAGTACAAACAGGACAAGAATCAGGAAAAAAATCCCATGTTTTGCATGTGGAGGTCGACACCTGAGGAAAACCTGTCCATTTAAGAAAGCGGAATACTTCCGTTGTGGAAAAATTGGACATGTAAAAGTTCACTGTAGAACTAAGAATACAAAACATTCGAACAAAGGAAAAAGAATAAACAGTATGTCATCGAAAGAAAATGGTAATGTAACAAAGAGAAAATTCGTAAATGTAAAAATTAAAAGTTTGAGAGTAAAAATGCAGTTAGACATTGGAAGTGATATTACCATTATAGATGGAGAAACTTGGAAGTATATTGGTAAGCTGAGATTGATTAAATCTACCAAAGTTGCACGTAGCATTACAGGCAAAAGATTGTATTTTGTCTGTGAATTTGTGTGTAATGTAGCATTTCGTGACCAAATGAAAACATCAAAAATATATGTACAAAAAAATTCAGTTAATCTATTTGGCATAGAGTGGATGGAATTGTTCAAATTGTAGAATACACCCATAAGTGTTTTTTGTGGGAATATAGTTGATTCAGTGAGGCTGGGGGACTGAAACAAAAATAAACATTTTCAGATGTTTTTCCCAGAGGAACTGGGCTGTTGCATGAAAACAAAAGGCAAAGATTGCAGTAAAACAAAGTGCAACACATGTATTTAAGCCAAAACGGAATGTACCGTTTGTGGCAACAGACCAGGTAAACAAAGAATTTGAAAGACTTGAAAGCTTAGGAATAATCAAGAAGACAGACCACTCAGATTGGGCAGCACCTACAGTCTACGCAAAAAACGAAAAGTAACAGAAAAATGCAGATTTTTCAACAGGGTTGAATGATTGCTTAATCTCACCTAACTACCCATTGTTGAGTTCTGAGGAAGTGTTTGAAAAATTGAATGGAGGGAAATTCTTCTCAAAATTAGACCTCTCAGAGGCATATCTACAAATTCAAGTAGAAGAAGAATGCTCACACTTATTAAGCATTAATACACACCGTGGCTTATTTGAAATTAAGCGGCTTCCCTTCGGTGTAAAAGTGGCTCCTTCCATATTTCAACAAGTAATGGATACAATGCTGGCAGACTGTGATTTTGCTATTGCCTATTTAGACAATATCTTAGTAAAAAGCAAATCATACTAACAACAGGTGGAACATGTAAAAAGGGTATTTGAAAAGATTAGAGAATACAGGTCCACGTTACTGGATGAAAAATGCAAGATTTTTCTTGGGCCAGGTAATAGATAAAAATGGACAGAAACCAGATAATAGATAAAAATGGACAGAAACCAGATAATAGATAAAAATGGACAGAAACCAAATCCATCCAGAGCAACTGCGATAAAAAAAAAATGCTCAAACCGAATAATGTAACTATGCTACAAGCATTCTGGGGTTTAGTAAATTATTATCAAATTTACATTCCCAATATACATAATGTAAGGACCCCGCTTAATGATCTGTTAAAGAAAAATACAAAATGAATGTTAGACTGAGAAGTGCCAGAAGGCATTTGACGAGTTAAAAAACATTTAACATCAGACTGATCGTTAATGCATTTTGATCCAAAGTTGGATATTATACTGGATACAGATGCAAGTGATTATGGTGTAGGAGCTGTGCTTCTGCACAAATACGATGATAGCAGTAAAAAGGCTTTAGCCCATGTGTCACGATCATTATTACTAGCTGAAAAAACTATAATCAGATAGAAAAGGAAGTGTTAGTAATCATATTTGGTGAGAAAAAATTCCATAGATTTATTCATGGAAGAAGTTTCTGTATACAAACAGATCATTGCCCACTACTGTCAATATACGGTTCTAAAAAAGGAATACAAACACACACAGCAAATGAACTACAGTAATAAGGCACTAGTTTATTGAATTTTGACTACAAAATGGAATATTTACCATAAAAAAAAACTAAGGCATATGGATGGTTTGTCCAGACTGCTACTGAAACATTGCTAGCCATTCAAAGATACAGTAATCACAGCTTTAAGAGCAGAAGGAGAAATAAAAAATGTAATGTGGAACGTGGTCGTCAATTACTAGTAACCCTAGAAGGTATAAAATGAAATGCAGAAAAGGACAAATTCATAACAGAAGTGAAAAGAACACTGTGGTCAGGAAAAGTAAATAGGAACAGGATTGGTATGAAACGAAATCAAGACGTGAACCTATACTCAGTTTTTGATCGTGTACTGATGTTTGCACAGAGTAGTGATACCTGAAAGACTACAAAAAACAAATGTCGAAAGAATTTCATGTTGGACATCCTGGTATTTCAAGAATGAAAGCTTTCATATGTAGCTATGTGTACTGGCCAAAAATGGATAGAAAAATCTAAGATTTAGTGAAACGCTGCAGAGGATGTGCTCTAGCAGCAAAATTACCCATGATTAAAAGTGAACCTTGGCCAAAAGTAGACATTCTGTGGTTAAGACAACACATCGATTTCACAGATCCATTAAATGGTTCATACTTCTTAGTGGTAGTTGATAGTTTCTCTAAATGGTCAGAAATCTGTAAGTGTAAAAAACCAACATCCTCAACTGTGAAATTTTTTATATGAGCTGTTAGCAAGATTTGGCATCCCAGACACATTAGTGTCTGACAATGGAACACAATTTGTGTCTTTTGAATTTAAAAAGTTTTGTAAAACGTTCATGATAGAACATGTAACTATGGTACCATACTATCCCAGATCTAATGGATAGGCAGAACACTTTGTCGATATTTTCAAGAGATCCCTAAGAAAGTTGAAGAAGGAAGTCGCGTGTAAGGTAGCTCTACAACAATTCTTAAGAGTATACAGTTTGACACTAAATCCAAATACACCAGCAGGTATGTCACCAGCAGAGCTGATGTTTACGAGGAAAGTAAAATCAATCTTTGACACCTGGCAAGAAGAGAAAAATTGTAATGGAAAGTACAGCAAGATTTTCCAAAATTGTGAAAAGGAATTTGTGAGGGCATATAAGAATGGAAAACAGAACTGGAAAGATGGCGTGATTACCAAATGTATAGGGAAAATGCTATACTTGGTAAAAAGTAGAAAAGGGTTACACAAGAGACACCATGAACCAACTGAAAAAAAGATTTGTGGAGAGTGAACCCAAGAGAATGGAAGAACCAATGGAATGGTCATATGATACTTTTCAAGTACCAACACCACCACAGGTGATTGAACCCAGGCGCACAAGTGTAAGAAAAAGAAAATGTACAGATTTCCTGAAAGTGGATGCCAAATGGAAAAAAATATTAAATGTATAACTAAGAAAAAAAACTCAAAAATGGGAAGTGGGGTCATATAAAAAGAAATAAAATAACACCCCTAAGAAAAAAACTTAAAAGGGGAGATGTTGCAGGGATAATAGTAATAATGGTACTCCCCTCCCACATGACAAGTGGTATGTACAAGTCATTATAAATAACGTGATGTCGGTGAGTAGAGAGAGAGAGTGAGAGTATGAAGTATATGTTCTTAGACAGTCGTGTCTTAACTGGTCTAACAACTATACTGCTATACCAAAATGGACATTATAACAATCCGACATTAAGGTTTCCAACATTATAACAGAATGGACCATCATCATCACCATCGTTATATTCATCACCATCATCATCATCATCATCATCATTATTACTAAAGTATACACCATAACTTAAGAAGCAAATACGCAAAACCAGTTTCATTTCCTCATTGAAGTTATTGTGGTTCTAATTTATTGTACTAATGCTTTTAGGGGAAGTATCCGCCTCATTTCTCTCTGGCTTTCACAAATCTTCTATAGCTAAAACCAATATCTAATTAAGAAGCAGCATCACACGTCTTCAATAACTTTCATAATCTGTGTATATTGCTTGAAGAGACAAATATCTTTCTATGTAAGAAAGAAGTAGTTTGTAGAGATTTTCATTGACTTTCTTTACGCTTGGCAACTGTTCTTTTGCTATTGCAACCTCCAGCATAAACATGATTACTTCACAAGCCAAAGAGGGAGAGAGAGAGGAGACAGAGACAGAGAAATGCTATACAGTCACATCCTAATGTTTACAAAAGAAACAGATACATACGTGATATAGTCAAAAATTACCCCACTAGACATACCTTCTAAAATCTCAGTTTTTCATACCCTACACTGACCGTCTCCACAACCACCGCTGCCTCTTCAATCGCTACCATCATCACCACCACTATAATTTAGTTTCTGTGCCTGCCTTTTCCTTGATGACAAGGGTTTGATGAAACACCTTGACCTTTTAGTGTTCAGACCAACCAAAAACTGGCCGAAAATAATTTTCCTTTATTTGTTTGAACCAGCCAAACCTGGCTGTATCTGATTCCTCTACAAAATTGCTATAAAAATAAACAAATCAAGTTACTGAATTCTTGAGATAATGTGAGATAAAGCCTTTCCTGCCTTTATTAAAGTAAAAATAACATGACATTTTTTAGACCTTTTGGTTTTTCAATGTTTGAAGAGAAGTGTACATCTTATTTTTTAACAATATGGCATCAGTAGCGATTCTGACTTTGAAGGTTTTACTCCTGATGATGTGCAAAATATAAATGTAAACAACAGTGATTTATCTTTGGACGAATCTGATATTGATATTTAGGAATCTTTGTTGGACGAGGAAGATTTTGATAATGAACGTGATAAAAATGAAAGTGATGAAAATGGTATTGAAAACATCACAGCAACATGGTTGAAGATTACTACATCAACCACAATTCCTGATTTTACAGAGAAAACAAGTCCACAATAAAAATCGGTCAAACTAAAGCGTTTGACCTGAGCTCAAAAACAAAAAAAAATTAGTGTAATAGGTGTAAAACAACTTGCTGGGAACGAATATGAAAAAAAAAAAAAACGCGCTCTCGCGAAAGGGGGTGCGGAGAGGACTCGGAACATTCACATCGTGAATGTTCCGAGCCCTCTCCACCCCCGCTCGCAAGCGCGCATTTTTTTTTTTTTTTTTTTTTTTTCATATTCGTTCCCAGCAAGTTGTTTTACATCTATTACACTAAGTTTTTTCGTTTTTGAACTCGGGTCAAAGGCTTTAGTTTAACCTAAAAATCTCCCTCTAGAGAGGGAGATTTTTACCAAAAAGTTTTTTTTTAAACTGTCACGGAGGAAATAAATTTGTTCAATGTATGATTTCGGTTCATGGAAGACCCGATCCACTATGTCAGAAAAGCAAAATTAACTGAGGTGGATGTCAACAGAAAAAAAAAGTTGACTTCCATAAGGTGGAAAAAATAAATGGAAGGAAAAGAGTTTGCAGATTTCTGTTCGCTGCCAAAAAGAAAAACAGCAAAAGGATATCAGGTCGAGACCTCATATATGTGTTCACTTTGCAAAATGCCTTTGTGTAAAGCAATGGTTCCCAGCCGACTTTTGGCCATGCCCCACCGAATCAATTCTAAAATCCTGATGCCCCCTTGTGATAATTTGATTTTTGTTATTCAAAATTTGGTTCATGTTTACAGTATTACCTGGAAACAAAATAAAAGAAAAAATAGTGCAACTGATGTAAAAGAAAATGCGGAGGAAATGAATATGAAACAAAAAAAAAAACGAAAGATGCGTGGAAAGCAACGGTGAAAATTCCCAAGATCCAGTTTTTCCCTCATAACTTTTAGGAAAATGTTTTTTTTTTTAAATGTAATTTTATATACATACCTTTCAACTGACATAAATTACGATTATAAAGAAATTTGAAGGAAAATCTTTTCTGAGGGGTGGAGAGAGGACTTCGGAAAATTCACAAGATCCGAGGGCTATCTTTCGTTTTGATTACGTTTTACGTCATTTCTAATCCACGTGCGTTTGTTTATGTTTCCGTAAAAGGGTTTTAGGGTTAGGATTAGGGTTAGGATTACGGCTGGGGTTAGGGACGGAATTCCCTAACCCTAAAAGCCTTTTACGGAAAGCGACGATCTTGTTCCGAAACATAAACAAACGCACGTGGATTAGAAACGATGTAAAATGTAATCAAAAGGAAAGATCGCCAAACTTATGTTTAAAATAACATGCACATCATTTTTTTTCTCAATAGAAGTAAATTCCAAAGTAAACGTTTCTAGTAGAGAAGTAGAAGAGAACAGGAGCAAAAATAGGAATATACACGCACGGTTGAATATAGAAACTATAAAGGGCAGACTCGGCGCAGGCACCCTGTCCCTTCGCCAAGAATTTTAAAATGTTAGCTTTCCAAAACTTTTTTTTCAATCTTGCAAAAACAGGAAGATTAAGTATAAACAGAGAAAAAAGTACACAAATATATTTTACATACCTGTAGTATACGTCGGTCTTGTTGTTTTTTTTCACTTTAAAGAGGATTAATCCCAACTAAATAACATAAGTTTAGTCACTGTTTCAGTACGTGTTTGTGTTCTTCATTGATCTTATGTGAAATCTTGTATTAGTTAAGAATGTTTGTTTAAAAAAAAAATGTTATGTATATATGTATTTAAAATGTGTATTGCTCAGCAATTTGAGCAAAGAGGTGCTCAAATTGTCTAGTGGAGTACCTCTTCCGCCACATGAATTCTATTAAATACGTGGGAAACTAGGATGAGGTACCCTAAAGTTGCCGATGTTTGCGCTTAGCATGCGCCCACACTCCTTCTACATGATTTGTGTGTACACCTGTGGTTTCATCAACAAATGAAACTGAGTAGTTTACCGTTAAATGCAGGAACCCTTGCTGCTGCAAATTACGATAACGTGCCCATTCATCTGTGAAAATGATGCTCCCTGGACGGACATGTTGCCGGATAATGGATTCCAAGGAATCCATGGACCGGCTATTACCCGGGCATATAGATAAGAAGCAATTGGTGGGATTGTCCAATTCAGCTCCACCCAACACCCAAGTGCCGTCGTAGTGCGCACCCCGCCGATACTTTCGGTGCATAAATTTAGACTCATCGATGGCAACCACGACATCAGGGCCGCCAATCATTAATGGATTATCAATTAGGTGTTGTGCCAGAATATCTCAGCAGAAATTGGCCCAATCCACCATAGTGGACCAACTCGCAATTTTCAGCTCATAAATAATTTTCTGCAAGGGTTCATCAATGGACCACCAATGCAGAAAGAGCAGTATTGTTCTTAAAGATAAATTACTATTTTGGAAAAACGATCCTTTTCTAATGGAAAAGCATTTTCGACACTGTCGAGCAGTGCACTTCCAACTATACCCATCTTGAAGTCGCGGAAATTTCACAAACGAACAATTGTGCCCACAGACATGAGCTTCTGCTAAAAGTCCATATGTTTTCAGCCATTCAATTAGATGGTCCTGGTCACGGCTGATTTCAAACTAATCCAATAAGCGAAACGGAGGACATTGCATGATATTCATCTTGAAACTATCCAAAGTGGCAACAGAATAAATTTAATTTTAGTGTGGTAATTTCCAAAGTGGCAACAGAATAAATTTAATTTTAGTGTGGTAATTTCCAAAGTGGCAACAGAATAAATTTTAGTGTTATAATTTCCAAAGTGGTAACAAAATAAATTTTAGCGCGATCTCGGGTAGAGAATAAAATGAAAGTGAAAATTGTGATGTTTCAGGGTTTCCAGTTAGACAATTGTAAAGTAGAAATGTACGGATGCACATACGCACATAAGAGAGGAAAATGATACAAATATGGACGGCTTGCTCCGAAACACCACCGAGTGGGGAACACTTCTCAAAAATTGTCCCCCACCCCCTCCCCAAACACTTTCACCGAAATTTTTTGTATATTCGGAATCTACATGATAAATAATATATGCACAGGAATTTTCATTAAAAAATATTCATTTTTATGAAAGTTATGACCCTCCAAATTCGTG
Organism: Octopus bimaculoides; assembly: GCF_001194135.2. Lineage (NCBI taxonomy): Eukaryota > Metazoa > Mollusca > Cephalopoda > Octopoda > Octopodidae > Octopus > Octopus bimaculoides. The sequence goes on along the minus strand of NC_069001.1, from coordinate 23,744,888 downwards.
GGGTACAACTCTGTAGTTATGCCAAAAAATATCCATTTCCTTGAAAGTTAAGACGAACTGAAGTGGACTCCGATGAATTTTCCGAAATTCCCCACCCCAACCTCTCCTTTCCCCATAATTTTGTATACTCGGAATCTACATGATATAACACATATTCGTAGACAATTTCATTGAAAGATATCCGTTTTTCTGAAGTCGGGGGTGGGGCAGAAATCTGTAGTTATGCCTTTGAAACAAACACGAAGACATTTCAGTTCAAGCAAATTTTTGCAACAATTTCTTTCAAAAGATTTCAGTATAACCTTTCGGAAAATATACTCAAAAAGAAACAAAAAAAATTCCGTGAATCTTCTCAGCTGCAAAAGCCTTTGTATCAATGATGGAAATTTTTCTTACCTTTTGCTGAATTCACAAACTGACTGGTGGTAATAAAACGACCTGTTAATTTTCGTCTTTGTTCAATACGTGTGTGTTGTGCGTTACCAGTACCATAACTCTCTCTTTATCTGTCTCCTTCTCTCCTCTCTCTTTCTCTATCTATTTGTCTCCTCTCCCTTTCAGCCTCTTTCTCTTCTTTCACTGACACTACCCCTCCCACTCCGTTTCAACCCATTTCACATCATTCAATTCTTTCATCTGTCACCTCTGAACACCGTTTATTGTTATGCTCTACAGCACCACGTTTTTCTTGTGTACCTAGATCTTTTGTCGCCAGAGATAAAAGAGTCTTTGACACACCTGCACACATAAGTCTGTCTCCAGTATATGAACGAAGATGGAAGGAAGTAGTGAAAAAGGTGGGTGTGAGTCACCCAAACTAATCATTGTGAAAATAAAAGGCAAACTGCTGGGCCTTATAGGCTGCCGGGTTGAAAAACCCAATCTCCCCTTCTTTTTATAGACATACATGTGTGTAGGTGTATGTATGGGTATGTGTGTGTGTGTGTATATATATGTGTATATATATATATGTTTATATAGATGTGTGTGGGCATGCATGCATTTGTATGTCTGAATATTCAAAGTCATCGTTTTTTTTTAATTTTATAAAAACATCGTAAAAATTTTTAAAAAAGAACTCATACATTTTGTACATCTGTTTGTATTTGTCTTTGTATCATCTATGTAAATTAGATCCGTAGTGATCATAATAAAAATTTTATAAGTCTGTCTCCAGTTTATTTCTCCGTAGGGAATTAAGATGGCATTGCCTTTTGTGTGGACCAGTTCTATAGGGCTTTCCTATAAGTAGGTTATCTCCCTTGGCTAGGCGGCGCTCCATGTAGATAATTAAACTTCTGGAGGCTAACCCACGCCATTGTTATTGTTTTACGTCTTATCATGGATATAAAGCAGCTTGATGATTCAGCTATCGAAGTACTTACTGTGCCTGAGTTAAAGAAATATTTGAGATTATATGGACAGTATGTTACTGGAAGAAAGGCGGACTTGATTGAAAGGTTGAAAGGTATAAAAATTCTGTCGATATGTCAACAAAGTAAATTCATCGGACGATACTTCAGACAGGAATAAGCAGAAGCTTATATCTCCTCTCGGTGAAGTATTGCCTGATCTAAAGATCTTTGTAAGTTGCCGAATTTCACAGATAATGACATAATTACCTCGTGCTACGGATGAAAGCAAAGCAACAGTTAAGGAGTGGCATATTTTACCACGACAGACACGTACACAGCATCGAATACCACGATGTGAGTGAAAGCTGCTCTCACTGTATTGTCCGGTGTCTGATAATCCCTTTGATACCGACATCAAACCAAAAAAAAGAATCCTGACCACAGAGTGTGGGTAATTATGTCAAATGTCACTGGCAAAGTGCATTCAGCTGATTGCAACTGTTAAAGCAAGTCACTGAGCATGCGTACATGTCATACGGGACAGTTCCAATCAAGGTTGGATAACACCTTATAGGAAAGCCCTATATTACATACACGCATGTACGCACGCGCATGCAAACACACATACGCGTTTGTAATTACCTATATGTTTTCACATACCGCTAAATCGAAGAAAATAATCTATTCCCTCTTTAGGGACATCAGATCTTATGAATATGATGAAATCGTCCCTAAAGTACCCAAAATTTGATAAAATTGTCCACAGAAGAGAATATAAAAGAAGTTGTCTTTTTTTAATAACTCATTCTCGAAATTGCCCCCGTTCTCTATTGGTATACTGAACATTGTGTACAAAAGGTAACCTTACACATCCCTCACCAAAATATTACCATGCCCCACGTTGGGAATTATGGGTGTAAAGGGTACTTTGGACAGTTTCACGATAGAAATATGGCATAACTATATTTTGTTGTTTGATCGTAATGCTATCCTATATTCCTTTCATTTTATTACAAATAAAAAAATAAGTGAAAGTGAGAAATATGTATTAATTTTCAGTATGTTACACACCTGTATCCACCTTTGTCTCACCTGTTAATAAGCTTTTTTTATTAGATGCATTTTTTTATGTAAATACGTTCATTAAATTGTATAATAGTATATAGCAAATGGTATATTGATCAGTAAAATACTTTTGTACTTTATTTTTAATGAAAATTTTTGAATGTAATGTAGAGAAAGAATAAATTGTACCGATTATACCTGTATTTTAATTAATTCAAATTAATATACCTCATCTTGAAAAGTGGCAAAATTGTTGGCAGTTGACATCTGGAATAATTTTAATAACAAATCAAATAGGTAAGATGCAGGAAGAATTTCAATTTTAGTGTTTATCCATAATGTTATTGCTTTTACACCTGTTAATTAAATTTAGAAAGATCAGCTAAAATTATATAACTATAAACCACTGGTATATAAGCATTCACTGAGAAAATTTCAAATTTGTATGTAAAAAATTAACAGAGTTACAAGCAAATATTTTGGACACCCCTCTTGAACCTGAATATTTCAAAATAATGTGAACAAACAAGCATTACCTTAATATTAAAGGGTTAAGGCAGTATTCTATATCTAGAGACCCTTTTAATCACCAGTCCAAGTACAGTACTTTATTCCAAAGGTCTTTACACATTGAAAAATGCTGAACAGTGAGACCTCTGTATATATGGGAAATATGTAAAGTGTATACATGCAAACATACACACATATGTATGCATAAAACACACACACACAGATAGATAGATAGATAGATAGATAGATTGATAAATAGACGTACAATGGGCTTCTGTCAGCTCCTGTATACCAATTCCACTCACATGGCCTTGTTTAGCCTGGAACCGTAGAAAAAGATAGAAGATGCCATGCAGTGGCACTGAATCCAAAACCATGAGGTTGAAAAGCAAACTTCTTACCACACATCTATTCCTGTGCCTATAATTATATGTATATGTATGACAGTGCCTTGGTAGATAAAGCAATTAAGGGTATGAAGACAGGGAAAGCCCCCGGACCATCAGCAATTACCACAGAGATGCTCAAAATATCTGGCAGTGTCAGCTATGGCCTAGTCACCTGTATAGTCAATCAGGTGATACATGAAGAAGTCATGCCCAATGCCTGGTGTAGCAGCACCATAGTCAACTGCTACAAAGGTAAAGGTGACGCTTTAGATAGAAATAATTACAGAGGTATCAAGCTGTTGGATCAGGTAAAGAAAGTCATGGAGAGGGTCATAGCCCAACTAATTAGGGAGAGGGTCAGTCTAGATGAGATGCAGTTTGGGTAAGATGCTGCATTTCTGGTAAGACAGCTGCAGGAGAAATATCTAGCCAAAGATAAACCTCTGTACCTAGCTTTCGTTGACATGGAGAAAGCCTTTGACAGGGTCCCCCGATCCCTTATCTGGTGGTCAGTGAAGAAACTAAGGATAGATGAATGGTTAGTGGGAGCTGAGCAAGTCATGTACAGGGACTCTATCAGTAAGGTGAGGGTTGGAAACGAGCACATGAAGAATTCCAGGTAGAGGTAGGGGTCCACCAATGTTTAGTTCTCAGCCCCTCCTATTTATCATAGTCCTCCAGGCAATAACAGAGGAATTTAAGACAAATGCCCCTGGAAGCTCCTTTATGCTGATGACCTTGCTCTTATTGCTGAGTCACTATCAGAACTAGAGGAGAAGTTTCAGGTGTGGAAGCAAGGATTAGAATCAAAGGCATTTAGAGTCAACCGAGCTAAAACCAAAGTCTTCATAAGTAGGCAGGCAGACAAACCACAAATACCTTTAGGTAGATGGCCCTGATCGACCTGTAGAAAGGCATAGGTAGAAACTCTATAAGATGTACCCAGTGTAAGCTATGGACAGATAAGAGGTGCAGCAATATCAAAGGAAGGTTAACTAGGAAGTTAGTTTTTGTATGTAGCAGATGTTCAGGAGCAATAAACACTGAATATGTGCAGAGAACAACTTCTGCCACATTCGAGGGAGAAAAACTACAAGTAGTTGATAGCTTCTGTTACCTAGGTGACCAAGTCTGTAGCAGGGGTGGGTGGGTACTCTGAAAGTGTAGCTGCTAAAATAAGAATAGCCTGGGTAAAGTTCAGAGAGCCCTTACCTCTGCTGGTGACAAAGGGCCTCTCACTCAGAGTAAAAGGTAGACTGTATAATGCATGTGTATGAATAGCCGTGAAACATGGGTCGTGACTGCTGAGGACATGCGTAAGCTTGCAAGGAATGAAGCCAGTATGCTTCACTGGATGTGTAATGTCAGTGTGCATACTTGGCAGAGTGTAAGTACCTTGAGAGGAAAGTTGAACCTAAGAAGCATCAGTTGTGGTGTGCAAGAGAGACGACTGCGCTGGTATGGTCATGTGGTGAGAATGGATGAGGATAGCTGTGTGAAAAAGTATCACACCCTAGTGGTTAAGAGAACCTGTGGAAGAGGTAGACCCAGGAAGACCTGGGATGAAATGGTGAAGCACAACTTTCGAACATTAGGCCTCACCGAGGCAATGACTAGTGACCGAGATCTTTGGAAATATGCTGTGCTTGAGAAGACCCGGCAAGCTAAGTGAGACCATAACCCATGGCCTATGCCAGAAGTGTAACTACCCCACTTATGCATACCTTTCTTTCATTGGACACTAAACTCTGCTTGTGAAGACCTGTTGAGACAAGTGAAATCGAAATCAAATTCGCTGACGTGGCCGATGACAGCACCGCGTGACTGACATCCATGCTAGGGGAACGCTAAGACCACCATCTAAGCGTGATCATTGCCAGGGCCACTGGCTCCTATGCCAGTGGCGCATAAAAAGCACCATTCGAGCGTGATCGTTACCAGCGTTGCCTTACAGGCACTTGTGCCGGTAGCACATGAAGAGCAACAGTTGAGTGAGGTTGTTGCCAGTACCGCTGGACTGGCTCCTGTGCAGGTGGCATGTAAAATACACCATTTGAGCATGGCCGTTGCCAGTACCACCTGACTGGCCCTCATACTGGTGGTATGTAAAAGCATTCCCTACACTCTCGGAGTGGTTGGCGTCAGGAAGGGCATCCAGCTATAGAAACACTGCCAGATCAGATTGAAGCCTGGGGCGTCCATCTGGCTCACCAGTCCTCAGCCAAACCATTCAACCCATGCCAGATGTTAAACGATGACGATGATGATGACAACATATATTTTATATATATAATGTGCGTGTGTGAAGGCACATGGCTTAGTGGTTAGGGTATTTGGCTTACAATTGTAAGGTCGTGAGTTCAATTCCCAGTGACACATTGTGTCCTTGAGCAAGATCCTTTATTCGACATTGCTCCAGTCCATTCACCTGGCAAAAATGAGTTGTACCTGTATTTCAAAGGGACCAGATTTGTCACATTCTGTATCATGCTGAATCCTCCTGAGAAGTACGTTAAAGGTGCACATATCTGTGAAGTATTCAGCCACTTGCATGTTAATTTCATGAGCTGGCTGTTCTGTTGATTGGATCAGCTGGAACCCTCATCATTGTAACTGATGGAATGCCAGTTACATATATATATATATGTATATCATTATCATCACCATCATTGTTTAATGTCTGTCTTCCATGCATGCATGGGTAGGATGGTTGACAGGAGCCAGCCAGGTACAAAAACTACCCTAGGCTACTGTATCTGTTTTGGCAGGGATTTTATGGCTGGATGCCCTTCCTAACTTACCAAAGATATTTATTTCTTTATTGCTCTCAAGGGGCTAAACATAGAGGAGATAAACAGGGACAGACAAAGGGTTTAAGTTGATTACATCGACCCCAGTGCATAACTGGTACTTATTTAATCGACCCTGAAAGGATGAAAGGCAAAGTCGACCCAGGCGGAATTTGAACTCAGAACATAACAGCAGATGAAATACCGTTAAGCATTTCACCCAGTGTGCTAACAATTCTGCCAGCTCTCTGCCCCCCCCCCCCAAAGTTATTGATCTGGGGGATCAAGTCTGAAGCCACAAAGCAGTGAAGGGAAATTCTCAAAACCACCCAGAGGAAACACACATCAGATGCTGTAGTCGGGTCTAGAAACAGATTAGAGGGTCATGAATGGAATGCATTTAATCATAGTTTTCTCTCCGGCAGGGCTGACTCAGGGCTTCACAACATATGACTACTTAGCAATTCCTATCTCCTGAAACCTTACGCCTCTCACTTATGGCAGAAACAATTAGTAATTATATGAAAATTAAGCTGACATATAATGGCCAATAAATATTTAGATTAATTGCAAATCTTTAGTATGAAATCTTGGAATAGTATTAATTACCACTCCGTTATGAATTTATAATGACTGTTGTGAAACTTAATGAGATTGTTGAAATCATTGAATATTAAAAATGGATACACTATATTAACAGGTTTAGATGGAACTCACTTTGATCCCTCATGTCAAATGGAGAAACCATTAATTGATGAAGGTCCCCTCTTTTAGTCGCATTCCCCCAGAATTCTTCATTCCTCAAAACTCTCCTCCCCTAAGTGATCAACTCCTCCTCTAGGAGTGTGTTTGTGTGTGTGTGTGTAGTTGTGCATGTGTGTGCCTACACACGCATGTGTTTGTGCATGTTTGTGTGTGTGTGCATATGTATGTGTGCTTGTATATGTGTGTGTGTGTAACCAACACTAAGAAAGAGAGGGAGAGAGAGAGAGTGTGTGTAGTTGTGCATGTGTGTATATGTGTGTGCCTACACATGCACATGTGTTTGTGCATGTTTGTGTGTATGCATATGTATGTTTGCATGTATATATGTGTGTGTGTGACCAACACTGAGAAAGAGAGAGTGTGTGTGTGCGTGTGTATACATGTATGGATATTTGTGGATATGTGTGTGTATATTGTTTGTGTGAATATATGTATTTATATGTGTGTGTGTGTGTGAGTGTTTATATATGTGCGTATTTTAATTCATTTGTTCGTCAAATGGTAACATTTTAAATACATTCTTAATTATTATACAGACCTTGCTTCAGTTCCATCAATTAGTATTCCCATAGTTCAATGCATTAATTAAGCAGCCCACACATTATATTATTCAACTTAATCCATTGTCCAATTTAACAACACCACCATTTGGCCGTGGGTGTCTTTAACAGACCCCCACCCCACCCCCACCCCACCAGCCCATTCTGTTTCAAGCATTTGGTTGAAGGTTCTTGTTTGAGAAGATCTTCTCTTGTCCTTCAAACAGTTTTGGATGCTCAGAAAATAGTGAAGAGGGCTTTCTTATTTCTTTATTGCCCACAAGAGGCTAAACATAGAGGGGACAAACAAGGACAAACAAACGGATTAAGTCGATTATATCGACCCCAGTGCGTGACTGGTACTTATTTAATCGACCCCGAAAGGATGAAGGGCAAAGTCGACCTCGGCAGAATTTGAACTCACAACGTAGTTGCAGACGAAATACCGTTAAGCATTTCGCCCGACCTGCTAACATTTCTACCAGCTCACCGTGATGAGGGCTTTCGGATCTTTTTTAAAACGGGGGCCACATTTTTCATTAACGAAACACTTTGAAACTTGGAACACTGGTAGAATGTGTCATATAAAACATCTTTTTCTCTTAGTCTTCTTAAAAAAAAAAGAAATCCATAAATTATTCCATGTTAAAGTTGTCGTATTTCTGTAATTTCAACCAATCACTGACGTCCATTCAGCCGATATACATTAAGTGCCGACTACATAAACACACGATTCTGAAACAATTAACCCTAACCCTAACCCTAACTCTAACCCTAACCCTAACTCTAACCCTAACCCTAACCCTAGGGTTAGGGTTAGGGTTAAAGCAAATTTAAAATGAAAAAAGCAAATAAAACGAAGGTATGGAGATTAAATACGCTTTACATCGCTTAATCAGCCAAAGGAGTAAATCTAAACAACTGAATACTTGTCAGTGATTGGTTGAAATTATCGAAATAAGACAATTTTTTACATGAAATAAATTCGAATACAAAAATATTTTTCTGTTCTATAACACAAAATAGATAAGTATACGAAGTTTGAAAGTCTTTCGGTACCAAAAACACTACGTAAAACATTAATGAAAAATGTGGCCCCCGTTTTAAAAAAGATCCGGGTTTTCTGCTTCACCTCAAACTAAGCTGTTAGAGAAAAGCAGAAGTTCAAAATATTCAACCAGACACAGGCATGGCTGTGTGGTTAAGAAGCTTGCTTTACAACCACATGGTTTTGGGTTCAGTCCCACTGCACAGCACTCTGGGCAAGTGTCTTTTTCTATAGCCTCAAGCTTATGAATGTCTTGTGAGTGGATACAGTGAATGAAAACTTGTAAAAAATCCATTGAATGTCTATGCATGTCTGTCTATCTGTGTGAGCATTTGTGTGCATGTGTGTGTGTGTGTGCATACATGTACAAGTTTGTATGTGTGTCTTTGTGTGTGGTGTGTGTGTGTGTGTGTGCATGTCATTCACTACTTGATGAATGCTGTCAGTTTGTTTATGTCCTGTGTACATCTTATTTTCCCTCTGCAATACAAATTCTTTTGTCCCCAAACCAACTCCACAATCAAAAACAGACTCTCTACTCAAATTTCTCTTCAGAAGGTTTGTATCTGTACAAACATATACTCCACTCAACCTCTCTCTCTGTCTCTCTAATCTCAATTTCAGCAAAAGGAATTCCAGTAATGTAAGCTTAAAATCCCCCTCCCTCATTTCCCCAAATATATCTACTCTTTCTATCACTCTCTGAAATCCTCTGACCACCACAAACACTTTGATTTTGACCGTGTCTCCTTCTGCATTGAGAATATATATATATCTCTCCTTCCCATCTTTGAAGTTATCATTTTCAGTGATTTCAACCCTCACATCCCCTCATGGCTCTCATATTCATCCCCCACACACCAATGCCTTCAGCCTGGAAGCTGAAACCTTTGTCAGATTCTCCATTTTACATGAACTTGTTTCAACCGAACTCACATTCCACCCCATTACACAAACACCGTAAACACCCTTGATCTCCTTTTATCTCAAAACGTAACTTCTACCAAACCATAACTGTCTCTTAGATTATCTTAGATTAAGTAAAATCTCTTAGATTATCTGACCCCTGCCTCATCTCAACTGCTCAACACAGTTACACACCACACAACAACCTCTCTCATTTCCAGATCTATGTCAGTTGATTGATCAACGCTCTGTCAATTTTATGCCAATCATCCTTGGCAACACATGTTGTGCTTCACACTCCTGATCCATTAGAATAACCTATACAAGTGGTGAGTGAAACAGTCCTTTTGGGCCACATCCTTCACGTCCCTCACACAACAAAATCCAATGACCCAAGTCCTCTAAGAGTCTTACTCATTTTTGTGCTGCAGATTTTTTAGCAAATCACAAAATCTACAACCCTTAGAGAACTTCACCCACTCCCCAAACTTGGCTGGTGTTTAAACATTAGCACTCTCCTGTAAAACCAGGATCCACAGTGCAAAGAATGCCTTTATGCTTTAATCTTTCTTGTCTCCCAAACATCAACTGATATTCCAGGTCACTTGCCTGTAGGATCCCCACCACCTTTGTGGAGTCCCCTTTTCCTGCTCCACCTTTTAACAATTATGGCTGCATTGGCTGTACCCCATGAAGGAAACCTTTACCTTCACTACCTAGATTCCAGGCCAATCTTCTCCAAACCTACCCACCTCAGCTCCAATAGCCCTCCATCCCACTTACATCCCATATACCAAATGTAGAAATACTTCTATCTGCTTCAAGTGAACAAGGCCACTGGCCCTGACAATGTGATGCCCATTACATTTAAAGAGTACAATCCAGAACTTGCTCCAACGCTTACTAAACACTTTTATCTTCCACACTTTTTTATGATTATACTCTGACATTTAGGATTTGCTCAGAATGTTCTATTCCAAAGAAAGGCAGTCCTCCAGCCCAGCCAACTACTACTCACTGTTTTCACTTCTAATATCTCCAAGGTAACAGTGACAACCATTAAAAATGACATCCTCCAACACGCTGAATCTCTCCAGCTTCTTAGTAATAACCATTATGTATTAAACAGAGTAAGACAATCTCTATAAAACTAGTTGAATTACATAAAAATATTTGCAGCATATTTTGTCGCCTGGCCTTTTCTGAATTGCATATATCCGACACATTTGTTTGTACACCATTGTATAACTGGTACTACTTTTACCAAGCCTGAAAATATACAAAAGTCTTCTTATGATCTGAAATCAGAAAAGAGGGTGATGATACAAACAGAAATCATTTTGACAGAGTAGTAGTAGTAGTAGTAGTAGTAGTAGTTCTTTTTCTTGTTAATGGTGGTGGTGGTAGTAGTAGTAGTAGTAGTAGTAGTAGTAGTAGTTCTTCTTGTTAATGGTGGTGGTGGTGGTGGTGGTAGTAGTAGTAGCAGTAGTAGTAGTAGTAGTAGTAGTAGTAGTAGTTCTTCTTGTTAATGGTGGTGGCATAGTTGTTGTTGAAGCCCAAATCAACCCTGATTGAGCAGACTTACCAAGCAGAAGTATTCCACCCATGACCATTATATTCTATTTATCTAGAACTATGTACATTATTCAATATGTCCTTCACTTTCTAAAATTGTCGAATTTGATTTTCAGAAGATTTTACTGTTATTTCTATCAAGTCAATTTATCATGCATTTGCTCCTTTGTCAACTCGTGATAAAAGTCTTAGCAATTTATTCCTTTTAAAGGATCAGAAAATACTTCAGCCTTGGTCAGTCACTGAGTCCCCACAATCAAGGCAACATCCACATCTGAAACAACACACAGATGCTACCTACTCAAATGTCATGGGCTGCATTCAGTATGTCCTTTATTTTCTAATACTGTTAAATATGATTTTAAGAAGATTTGACTGCTATTTCTAGCAAGCCAATTTATCATGTATCAGCTCCTTTGTCCACTCATAAAGGTCTTAGCATTTTGTTCCTTTTAAAGGATGAGAAAATGCTTCAGCTTTGGTCAGTTACCAATTTCCTACAATCATAGAGACCTTCCACATCTGAACCAGCACACAGATGCTATCCAATCAAATGTCTTGGACTGCATTCAAAACAAGAACTTTAGATTTCATTGTTGGAAACTCGTTTTTTCAACAGATTTCAACCTTCTCCTATACTCTCCAAACACATTTACCAAACTGTCTCAGATTACAAAAACTACGACAGCAAAACCTCCTCCAGTCTGGATCAATTCACATACTCATCACTCATACTCCATACTTACTAGTTACCTTCATGCGATGATGATGTTGTTGATGTTAGCACTGTGGTTGATGTTGTTGTTGTTGATGTTGTTTAGGTCCAGTTCAGCTCTGATCCAACAACTGTATGATTAAAAGGAATTGCTACTTTGAGCATATTATCTTTCATCAGTCATTTGACTGTGTCCATGCTGGGGCACCACCTTAAAGAATTTTTTGTCAAATGAATTGACCCAAGAACTTATGTTTTAAAGCTTGGTACTTATACTCGAGCTGCTAAGTTACAGGGACATAGACACACCAACATTGGTTGCCAAGCAGTGAAGGGGGACAAATGCAGACACATTCATAAACTGCTCATATATACCACAGGCTTCTTTCAGTTTCTGTCTACCAAATCCGCTCACAAGGCTTTGGTCGGCCCAAGGCTATAGTAGAAGACACTTGCCCAAGATGCTATGCAGTGGGACTGAACCTGGAACCTTGTGTTTGGGAAGCAAGCTTCTTACCACACAGTCACACTGTTTATAGATTTATTTATCGATTTATTTATAGATTTATTTATAGATTTATTTATCTGTTTATATATTTATTTACTTACATATTTTATGATACAGTGTAATTTATTCCATAATCTCTTAAGGCTGTGTCTTTCTTTATGGTAATAGTGTGTGGTATGAAGAAGAGTGGCTACTATTTCTAGCAAGTTGAATGATCATTTGAAGGTTTCCCTGTTGGTTTTTCCCTGTCGTGTCATTAATATTGTTTAACCTCAGGTCAATACTGAGTCGAGCTAGCAACACTCTCTGACAAAGCCATATAAAAATAATGACTAAAGTACAGCATGTACAAGTTTAGCGTCAAATATCTCCACTGAGTAAAACCAAAGTGGCGATACTTTGACATTCCATGGAAAGAAGGAAAATATCAAGTTTCAAGTAGGAACTTTTGTCACTAGAATGTTATCACACAAGATATTTCACGTTTATCTACTTTCACTTTTGTCACTGGAGAGTTATCACATAACAGCGTATTTCGCATTTAGCCATTTCTTTCTAACCACTTGTTTGTCATGAAGACTTCCTCTTGTCTTCCTAAATATTTGTGATTATTTTTCTAGGATGGCAACATCATTTATCACAATATCCTTCCTGCAATCCCTCTCTATTTCAAACACACTATATCTCTCGCTGTGTCATTTACTTTCTCTTTCTCTTTTCTCACCACATGCTTTCCATTTCTAACACCTGCTATATTTAACTAAACCTGTATATTTCAGAAGAAATAAAATGTAATATAATATAAGAAATAACCTATAAAATAGCTTAATCCCTTCTGCATTTCATCTTCTTACTTATTTTGTATTTCTGAGGTAATTTTATTTAACAATCATCTTTAGAAATATTTAAGTCGAAAAGGAAATTGAAGATATAAAAAAAGTGGTTTGCTCCTGGCCCCATTACTAAATATGTTAAGAAAGATAAATTTAATTTCTTTTCTTGCTTTCATTCCTTTCTCTAGTTCCGTGGCAACTTTATCGTGATAAATATCAAATGGATGGCAAAGCGGGATTATGTAAAAAAACAAAAAAAAAAAATTCAATTCAAATGTTGGCATGCATTAGAATACACATATGCAAACACACACACACACACACATATACTGTTAGTGATGGGAATATTTTGTAGATATAACGAGAATATTTCTTCATGCAAGAGTAATGTTCAGTTCTGGAGGTTGAGCACTTTCATCTGTATAGCTCTTCGACATAGCGAGATAGTATTTGAGTTCTCTTGAATTTTCAGCTGGTCATGATAGATTCCACAACATCCAAAAAATTTGGCAAAGCCAGCATGTATAAAATAAATAACATTGCTCTCCTAAAAATTATGAACTATATATATTTATGTGTGTGTGTGTGTGTGTGTGTGTGTGTGTGTAT
>NC_069001.1:23728485-23731052 GCF_001194135.2 Octopus bimaculoides | reverse complement strand
ATATATATAGTTAAAAAAAACAACAAAGTGAGGACGTGATATGGATAGTATTATTGGACGCTCAGGAAAGGAAAGAGAGAGTGTATATATATATATATATATATATAGATAGATAACTAGATAGATATATATATATAGATAGATAGATAGATAGATACATAGATAGATAGATAGATAGATTATATGTATGTTTATTTTAATGTATATACTTTGACATATTTTTCATATGTCATTTTGTTCAAGCTGTTTTATGTATTTATGAATTATTACACAGAAATTTGAATTCTTTCTATTTCTTTGAGCACTTCGTTAAACTTTTGCATGAGTAAATATTCTTATTACATCTAAAAATATTTACTACTATGACTACTAATGTTATTTTACCCCTCAACCACCCACCCTTCTGAATTTAATTTTTCTGGTGATTTGTTCCATTCTCATCTTGCACACATATATGCATGCAGACATAAGGTATATGTGTAAAGGGGTTGTACATCTTTTCATCCTCCAGCACACACACACACATTTACATATTCTTTTCTACTCTAGGTACAAGGCCTGAAAGTTTGGGGAGAGGGGGCCAGTCAATTAGATTGACCGCAGTATGCAACTGGTACTTGATTTATCGATCCTAAAAGGATGAAAGGCAAAGTCAACCTCGGCAGAATTTGAACTCAGAACATAAAGACGGATGAAATGCTGCTAAGCATTTTGCGTGGCATGCTAAGGTTTCTTATTTCTTTATTGCCCACAAGGGGCTAAACATAGAGGGGACAAATAAGGATAGACAAAGGGATTAAGTCGATTACATCAACCTCAATGCGTAACTGGTACTTAATTTATCGACCCCGAAAGGATGAAAGACAAAGTCAACTTCAGTAGAATTTGAACTCAGAACGTAACGGCAGAGGAAATACCGCTAAGCATTTCGCCCAGCATGCTAACGTTTCTGCCAGTATCGCCGCCTTCCACGCATTTACATATTACATGAACATATAGGAGCTGGTGTGGCTGTGTCGTAAGAAGTTTGCTTCCCAGCCACATGCTTCTGGGTTCAGTCCTGCTGTGTGGCAACTTAGTCAAGTGTTTTCTCCTATAGCCTCGGGCCAAACAAAGCTTTGTGAGAGGATTTGGTCGGTGGAAACTGAAAGAAGCTTATCATATATATGTGTATGCATGTTTGTGTGTGTTTCCTTATGTCTGTGTTTGTCCGCCAGCAGTTGGTGTTGGTGTGTTTACTACCCCCATAACTTAGTGATTCAGCAAACAAGATTGATGGAATAAATGCCAGGCTTTAAAAAATAAGTATTGGGATTGATATATTTGATTAAAATTTCTTCAAGGTGCTGCTCCAGCATGTCCACAGTCTAATGACTGAAACAAGTGAAAAATAAAAAATATGTGCATACACTCTTGTATACATATATGCAATTTCAAATTTATATACACCCACATATCTTTCAGCTCAGATTTGCCTTTCATGCACATATATAAGCACACTTAAAAAATAATCCACCATGCATGCATGCAGTGTTGTGTGGATAGACCCAAATGTTCATACAAGTGCACATGCATTTGTATGCTTATATAGACATATGTATCTGTATGCACATCCATGCTTTCATAAAGGCATACCTATTGGTTATTTCCTCATACACAGAATAGAATTTAATACTTATATGCACATGGTCCCTCAGTAGCTGTGGGGTAAGAAGCTTGTTTCCCAACCACATGGTTCCAGGTTCAGTTCCACTGCATGGCACCTTGAGCAAGTGTCTTCTACTATAGCCTCGGGCTGACCAAAGCCTTGTAAGTGAATTTTGTAGATGGAAACTGAAAGAAGCCTGTCATATTATACATATATATATATATTACAAGGAAAATGTGAGCAAGAGAAATAATATTCTTAAGATCATAAACCTGGAAAATTACAGGACAAGTTATTATACTTGGAAAAGTTCTGGACAAGTTATTACATCTGGTAAAGTACAGAACAAGAAAAGCTCTACTTAAAAAATTTGCAGCTAAGGATAAAATTGGTAATAAAATATTTAGATTTAGAAAATATTAGCTTTTATTAAAACTAAAAATTTCATTACAAGTTATTACTTCTATTTGCTATCACTTGTTACTTCTATTAAAAATAAGAAATAACTCAAAATATTTTTGCACTTTAAAAAAATTCATTTTTTAATTATTAATTAATAGCTAGAAATTTGAAAATAAGTTATAAAAAATAATAGTAGTACATACTTAGTACGATAAATAGAATAATATAAAAATTGGTTATATATTACAGCAAAATCTACCTATAACAACAAATTCACAGTAAAATTTGCTTGAGTTATTGCCTAAGTTATTGCCAAGTCTTCACCGTTTTAGTCTTGACCCAATGCCTATTTTTTACATAATGAATTTGCCTATCATATATACTATTCTACTTTGCATAAAACATCAGCTATATTGGTACTTCTGGCTCTCATTTTTTAAGTATTCTAGTGTGTCAATATTTTAACAAAATGATGGCACCTTTTTTCATTATAATGTTACTTTGTAAATTAAAATTG
>NC_069001.1:23725263-23728475 GCF_001194135.2 Octopus bimaculoides | reverse complement strand
ATATGTGTGTGTGTGTGTGTGTGTGTGTGTGTGTGTGTGTGTGTGTGTATTTGTGTCTGTGTTTGTCCCCCACCATCACTTAACGACTGATGTTGGTGTGTTTACATCCTCATAATTTAACAGTTTGGCAAAAGAGACTGGTACAGTAAGTACTAGGCTTACAAAGAATAAGGCCTGGGGTCAATTTCTTCAACTAAAAAATCCTTTAAAATGGTGCTCGAGCATGACTGAAACAAGTGAAAGAACAAAATAAAATACGTGGATGCACATGTAGCACCTATGTATACATACTAGCTTACATATCCATGTAATCTATATTTGTATATACTCATAACCTTACTCAATCACACTTGTATAGCTTCATGTTCACTCTAACCAATGTTTCCACATATTTATACAGACACATACATGCTGAGATGTGTTGGCATGCATGCATGTACTGATTAACACCTATTCAAATATGATTTGATGATAAAACATACAATCAAACAGGTCAGTCATGTTTAACTTTGTAACATTCACAGTATTCTGCCAAAATTAATCCTTATTTATTTGCACAAAAAATTTAGGGGACAAGGTATGGTATTTGAGTGCTACTGAGTGTTTTCTACATTGAGCATCTCTGGATCTTGTCTGTTGATTCTCTCTCTCTGTTTGTTTCTATCTCCATATACATACATATATATATACATATGTATTATATATGTATGTAGGTATGTGTGTATGCACATACACATTGATGTATTTCTTTGTTTAACACTATTAGGTTCTCCCCCAATAATCTATGAAACCTAGCTATTTCCTATCTCTTTGAGTTTCCTGCAAATGCAATCACATCAAGATTATATTCTCATTGATCTACGAAATATCTATTTAGACTTTTCATTCATCAGCTGTCAACTAGACATCAGTCATTTTAGCACTTCTGACAATATCATTCCTATCAGTTGTGATGTGTTCATTGCGGTTACAAGGTAATAAATGGCTTCTTTTGACTTAGACTGTAACACATTTTTTCTGTTATTATAACCGAATCTACCATTCAGACAATATGTAGCTCTAACCATTCAGCCATGAAGAAACTATTTTGCTTTATTACTTGATGAAGATTTGTTCTCTCCATTCAGTGATTCTCGACCCTTTTTTTACCTATGGACCTCCTTTGATTCCTATTCTACTCTTGCGGATCCCAATAACCTCTAAATGTTCAAAAACTAGTTTCATGGAAACTTCTTTCAAGCATTAACTTATGTACGTTGAAAATGTAAAATGCTAAATACATCTAAAACAAAATGTTTTCATGGACTCTTAATATATTACAGTGCTTGCCCAGTTTACTATTTTGCTTGTCTGGACCCTCCCAAAAATCTTATATGGACACCCCACCCAATTGAGAACTATTGATTTAGGTCTTTCTAGCATATATCCATATTACATACATGATGAAGGATTTAATGTATGCATCCTTCTCCATTTAACAAGTCTCTACTTTGCAATCCATTTTAAGTCCAGTGTCAGCTTTATAGGGCATTGGGGATCTACAAACGATCTATAAACCATTTCTCAACTGGAAACATTGAATGCTACCAATTCTCTTTCTTCCCAAGATTCTGTGAGTCATTCATGTTTGAAATCTTTTCTGCTGTCTGCTCATCCCATATCAATTTCTTCCCAAGCACAGTCATATCAGCAAGTGGAATTTTTTACCAAGTCAGACCATATTAAAGTAGTTTTCTTCCATCTTTTGTTTTTTATTTGTTTCAGTAATTGGATTGTGGTCATTCTGGGGGTATTTCAGGTCTTGTGACTTTAGTAGAAAGGATTATTATTGTTATTGCAAAAATTACAAAAAGCTTTGTGAAATATATATTGATATGATGGGGTTTTTTCTGATATCGTCTACTAAATCCACTCATGAGGCTTTGGCTGGCCTGCAGCTGTTGTAGAAGACACTTGCCCAAAGTGCTGAGCAGTGGGACTGAACTCCAAACCATGTGGTTTGGAAGAAAACTTCTTACCACACAACCACACCTACCCTTGGTAATTTGGGTGCTTCTTTCAAGGGTAACTATGACCTCCAGTCATTAGCAGCATTCAAAAGTCTGGGTATTGGCTTTCCCCTGTATTGTCGCTGCACTCTTTGTAGAAAACTATTGGTTTGATGCCACAGAAGTACAATTTAACCATTTTACATTTAATCCAGTCTTATCCAGCTCAGATATTGTAGTTTGTTTTATGCTTAAACCAAACAAATTTGGTCTTTTACGTGTACCCTACAATGTCATTCTAAAAATACACAATCACATCATCCAAATCTCAAAGCTACAAGATCATGAATGATAAATTTAAAGCAATGTGAATCAATAACCATTAAATTCGACAGAATAATCTGAATGCTAAAGGGTTAAACACATCAGCAAAGATACTCCAGACTTAGTTATGTCACAATGTATAGTCTGCAAGGGAAGATGTATATGCTGCCAATATATGCTCCAATGTTGCATGATATTCACACAAACAACAACACCTGTCTCTCTCCAACCTTAATATCTAGAATTAACTGGGGATGAAAGCACATCACGCACTTTCCTTAGAAAGAATTTTCAGCCCAGTAAGCTTCATTCTTCTTCACAACATACTTGATAAAGGTTTGCTTTGTGTAGCTGTCTCTCCATGCTGCCTGACCAGACACATTGGCTTCCATGGGCTACAGCTGTAGTCAAACACTCTTTGCAAAATGGCAAACTTCTTTGGCTAAAATATCTCAGTTCTATTTGTTATTCCGGCTGAAAATATATTTCTTCCAGTTCAATCCATCTATTCTACACTGTAATTATCACATTTCATTTCAATGATGGTCAGTGTTAACAGAATTTTTTGCTTTTCTTTTACATTTTGTTTTACTTCGCTGTCAACACTAATGGCATCAACAATAAACTCCAACAAATCCGGTAGCATCATGCCACTACAGGCTTTTGCTAATTGAAATTCCGTAATTAGCAATGTTAAAGACAGCAGGAAATTTGCAGCAAAGTATAGTCACTACAATTATTCCCTTGCACACACACACACACACACACAAACACACTTGTGTGTGTGTACATAAAGATATACATACACAGAGACACACGCACACACACATATATATATGTATATATACATACACACACACGTGTGTATATATATATATATATATATATATATATATATAT
>NC_069001.1:23723745-23724804 GCF_001194135.2 Octopus bimaculoides | reverse complement strand
AATAAATTAACTACCAACAAAAATAATTGGTAAGCTATACATATATATCGCTTGACAACTGGTGTCGACGTGTTTACATTCCCATAACTTAACAGTTCAGCAAAAGAGATCAATAGAATAAGTACTAGGCTTACAAAGAATAAACCCTGTGGTTGATTTGTTCAACTACAAGCGGTGCTCCAGCATGGCTGCAGTCAAATGACTGAAAGAATAATATATATGTTATACAATATATTATGTGTGTTTTGTATATATTACAAGACTCCCCATGACCCGTTGGGTCACTGGGAAAGTCTGAGTTTCTCAGCAACGGAGTTTTGTTTCAAAGGTTTTTCTTTTCTTTTCCAGGTCATTTTGCATGCCTTCAATGAATGCGTCATCGAAATTACAAGTAAACGGCTCCTTTCCCCAGAAAAGGAAAGATTTGGCTGCTATTTCTTGCCTGCCCTGCTACCACGTAACAGGTACTTAGGATACTTTATCTCAAATAGGTGTTGTGTGGTAGCAGAGCTATTTTAGCATTTTCTACCTTGTCTTATTTTCCTTATACATATCAATTTGTGTGAGTGTGCGTGTGTGTGTTTGTGTGTGTGTTGAAAACAACTTGCAAATATAAGTGCCACCAGTTGAAAGCTCCACATGCTTGATATTAGCAGGCTTATGATGTCATCTGGAGTGAACCAACATCATTTCAAGACCTTCCTCACCATAGCATTATTGCACACTAGTCCACCTCATTGATATGAGGTCCCATATAGGTCAATTGGTTACTAGACTTCCCTCACTATTCATATATATATATACACTCTTACTTTTACTTGTTTCAGTCATTTGACTGTAGCCATGCTGGAGCACCACCCTTAGTCGAGCAAATCGACCCCAGGACTTATACTTTGTAAGCCTAGTACTTATTCTATTGGTCTCTTTTACCAAACCACTAAGTTATGGGGACGTAAACACACCAGCATCGGTTGTCAAGTGATGTTGTGAGGACAAACACAGACACACAAACACAAACATACATACACACACACACACATATATATATATATATATATA
>NC_069001.1:23721620-23722035 GCF_001194135.2 Octopus bimaculoides | reverse complement strand
TATATATATATATATATATATATATATATAGAGAGAGAGAGAGAGAGAGAGAGAGAGAGAGAGAGAGAGAGATGTATACATATAGATCAGACAGAAATAAGATGGTGTGTGAGATAGGAGTAAAGAGTAATAATTGATGAAAGTGAGATGTATGGCATAGCGATTACTCTCTTGATATGGTAATTCTCTGGGCAGAGAGCAAATATTTTTAAGCGTTTTTCCATTTGTTACATTGTGTGTGTGTGTGTGTGTGTGTGTGTCTGTGTGCATGCGTCCATGTGTGTATATTGTCATAACTCTGTTTGTCAATGAAGAATTTATTGAGCTGGTGAAGACTTACTAGGAAGCAACATTATTCATACATGTGTGTGTGTGTTGTGTGTGAAATGAAACAACAGAAGTAAAATCTCAGATT
>NC_069001.1:23713183-23721610 GCF_001194135.2 Octopus bimaculoides | reverse complement strand
ATTGTCCTTTGACTATTTTAGGTGTTAACTTTGGAGGTATCTTTAGAGAGGTTGGGTACATGCATATACATACATACATACACACACACACACACATATATATATATATATATATGCATGTATACATACACACAAACATGTATGCGTACATATATATGTACATACATACACACATAAACACACACGTATATACATAAACATACATACATATGTACATATACAAACATACATACATACATGTGTGTGCATGTGTCCCAAATTGAAAAGCAGATATGCAGTGTAGAATTAAGGGAGATGTGAATACCTGAAAAAAGTGGGTGGGAGATAGGAGGTATTTGCAACGAATGAAATGGAAAGTGAGTGACAGACCCAAATATGAGACAGAAATGAGGCACAGAGGAAGGCGCAAGAAGAGAGAAATGTCAACATAGGTACAATGTATTGTTTATATACTGCTTTGGTATATAATAGAATAATAATCGATTTCATAGTAAAAAAAAAATCATGTTTTGCTAAAACATACACACAAGCGTTTATATATGTATAACGAAAACAAGTTGTATTGTGTGAAATTGAAAAGCAATTAATAGAATCTATATACAGTAAATTTCTATATACTTTTGCTATTGTAAATAACCATGTCAACCCATTTTATTTGAAATGCACAAATCATCATCATCATCATCCTTAAATGCCCATTTTCCTTTGCTGGCATGGGCTGGACAGTTTGACCAGGGCTGGCAAGCAGGAGAGCTGCACCAGGATCCAGTCTGATTTGGCTAAGTTTCTACAGCTGGATGTCCATCCTAACACCAACAAACATGTTAATTATTTAACACTAGACACTGATTGATACATCATAATGCTTGCACAGTCTCAACTAACAGATGTATTTTCAGCACATTTACAAAGTTTTCTTTTTACTTCTTTTTGGTGCATTTTGTGCATTTTGGGAACATCTTTTTCCTTTTCATATTTTACGTTCATAATTTACAATCAAAGAGAAGTAACTGGAAGTAAATGAGCTCTGTCAATTGTTAATTAAATCTGATACCTTGCAGGGATTTCTAAATGAATTGTAATAAAGAAATTGGTTTTGATGACAATAATGTTTGCATAGCGATAATTCAAAAAGAAATTTCAGTTCAATGAACTAAAAATAAAATTGAAAATTCAAGCAATAAAAGAAGAACTAAAGGAGAATTCTGCATTCCGACACTCATCACTCAAACTTACATGGAGACAATGTCTCATTCACACATGACCATTTGCTTCACAAGACTTATATAGGGTGTTTACATTTGCCAGTTGCTCAACTACTCACAAAATAACATGCCTCCAGAAAGGATGCGTGTAATACATAAGCATCCACATATAATGCAGAGTTTAAATCAGTGATGCTGAGCCATAGCACAAGCCTTTATACTACACTGGTATGAAAGAAGGAACATTTAAGGAAGATTATATAATCATTCTTCATTCAAAACTTTTGAAACTGAAATACAACAAGGCTCTCAAAGTAAACTTGTTATCTAAAAGAAACAACAACAAAATATACCAACTGGAGAATTGTTAAAAATTCAGATTTTATACAAAAGGTATCAACATATGTGATTGATGCTGTAAGGACTAAATTTGAAAAATTCTCTTCATCCAAAGATATGTTTATTACTAAGTCTTAGATGATTGGTAATAACTTTTCCCACCTTCATCATTGCTGTTATCACTGTATTTGATTTAAAGGGATACAATACCAACTCATTTTTGTGTATCAATTTGTGCTGCTTCGATTTTAAGTTTCAGGGATGTCACCCTTGCTTCTTATATGATGGCTTCTGCAGGGCAGTATAAATTTAATGAGTATTCCTTTATATTTTCTCCTTGAGCATTTGGCCTGTTTTTCTGGGGTTGGGGTGGGGGGATGGATATCATCATCATCATTTAACATCCATTGTCCATGCTGGCATGGGTTGCATGGTTTGACCAGTACTTGTAAGCTGAGGGGCTGCACCAAACTCCAATCTGATTTAGCATGGTCTTCAAGGGTGGATGCCCTTCCTAATGCCAATGACCTTTTGTATGTATGTATGGTATGTATGTATGGTATGTGTATATATATATATATATATATATATATATATATATAGTGTATGAATTTTTCATATTAGTATTAAAGCTATAACTTAAATTAAGAGTGTGCCTTCTCTAAGTAATCTTCTGTTCAATTACCTTCCAGTAATTGAATTGGTATTGAACACTTTGAACAATCACCTAATACTCATGTTTTCACCATTTATTAAAAACATATGCAATATAGACTTCATGACATGCAACAAGCTCCTGTCAGACAACATTAAATAAAGCATACAAGAAATTATGCCTCAAGACCTACAACATTATAAATAAGGATTAAAAATAACAAAAACTAGAAGACAGCATGGAATATTTTGTCAGGTAATCTCTTTATATTTCCCCATAGTGTTCATAAAATTGACTTCTGACTACACATCAAATATCTATGAATAAACTCTATGTGGGTTTAATTACTAAAAAATTACTTGACTCTATTCATCACGAAATTAAAAATGTTGTAAGGTTAGCTCAAAGAAATTGTATTCCACAATAATGCAGAGCTAAAATGCTGCAGATTCATGCAATTCAACATAACAGAATATTAACCATATATATATGAGATGGTATCAAAAAGTTCCCAGAGTAGTTCTGTAGCACACCAACAGATGGTAGCACATGATTGCATGCACTGTGAGAGGTAAATGTGACCTTCATGAAGCCGTGTGTTGAGTGACGTTGCTGTGTTTACTCCACAAGTTGTGAAATTTGTGTTTTTGTCGTTACATGTATGCTTTAGTCTGTGATTTTGTCATGAAAAGGAAGTTGAAACAAAGAGCCAACGTGAAATTTTGTGTTTAGCTTGGGAAGTCTGCTACAGAGACATTGAGCATACTTTGGCAAGCTTATGGTGTTGAGTCAATGTGTCATACACAATGTTTCAAGTGGCAAAAGTGCTTCAAAAATGGAAAAACGTCCTTGGAAGATGATGAGGAATCTGAAAGACCTGCTACAAGCATCACCAGCAGAAATGTGGCACTGTGCATCGATAATTCATCCCCCAGGAGCCAGGCCATCAATCGAGAGTTCTGTTGTGTCATTTTGAAGCATTTGAGGGAAAACATTCAGCGAAAGTGACTGGATCTGTGGAGTGCAAAGAATTGGCTTCTTTATGACAATGCATCCTGCCTCTGAGCTCTCCTCACTCGTGAGTTTCTCACTGAAAACAACATGGTATTGCTTCTGCATCTACTCGATTCACCAAACTTAGCACCTAT
This sequence comes from Octopus bimaculoides, assembly GCF_001194135.2. Classification (NCBI taxonomy): domain Eukaryota; kingdom Metazoa; phylum Mollusca; class Cephalopoda; order Octopoda; family Octopodidae; genus Octopus; species Octopus bimaculoides. Next base: position 23,718,263 of record NC_069001.1, on the reverse strand, counting down.
GGTCTTCCATCTCTTCTCCAAAATGAAAATGCAGCTCAAAGGTTCACTGGTTTAATACCATTGTCATGATTCAGAGAAAATCACCGAAGGTCCTCGACTCACTTTCAGAAAATAACTTCCAAGCTGAATTCCAAAAGTAGTAGGAATGCTGGAACCAGTGTATTGCTGCACAAGGTGACTATTTCAAAGGAGATGAAATTAATACTTTAGGTAAATAAGCTATTTTTAAAAATTAAAAATAACTAGTGCAGGAACCTTTTGATACCACCTTATATAAATCACAATTTTTAGAAAAACCTAGAATATTTGAGAAAGAATATATTACCACCAGCGATAAGGATATCAACATTTTTGTGAGTTCCAGGAAGTTGAGTCATATTTATTATTTAAGGTGATGACTCCTAATGGGTGAAAAAAGAGTGATAACTCTATGATTGATATCTCAATGGAGACATGAGTTCTCTGAACCTTGCAGCCTCTTCGTTTTACATCACATTAATGAATACATAAAATTATACATTAAACATCGTGTAATTGTTTTACAGGACAAGAACAGTTATATCATGGATACACTTTTTAAAATCTAAGTTTATTTATGTTGCATAACTTTAAAATTACCATCAGCACTGTCTAAGGAATTGCCAAATCATTATTATAATATCCAGTGAGAATCACTATTTCCAGAGAAAACAAAAGCATACTACATAAAATTCAAAGCACTCCAGCCATTATAAATATTTAGTAAACAAAATAAGGAATCGAATGTGCTACTTACCTTTATATAGCGTAATTTTTGACTTCATCCTCTTTTATAATGCAGCATGACTAAGAAACTATCTTAGGAGAGAAAAAGCAGTTATCATGGAGAAAACTCAGAAATAAAGACAGCAAATATATTTCTTTTATCTTTTACTTCAGTCATTAGACTGCAGCTATACTGGGACACTGCTTTAAAGATAGATAAATATTATGTAGCTTATTCAGCACATAAAATGAATGTAAAATCCAACATATCCAGAAATTCCTGTCTTGGTTAGATTAATATTTTCTAGTCATTTTTATACAGTACACACACTTTTCAATTGGTACAATGTCAAAACCAGCTTTTACTGCCTGGACAGTATCTTAATATCACAACACATCCATCTCAAAAATATATAAGAAGGTAATCCACATCCATCCAGCCTCTAACTCATCAGCCAACTTGTAATTGCCGATCCACCCAGACCTAATTCATTCCACCTCAAGCAACAATGACAGTCAATTACATTATCTAAAAAGGACTTCAAGTGTCTAAATACACATGTGCGAGAGTTGGATATATAGGAAATATATTTGTTACTGTTACAAAAGTGTGAGCTAGATACAAACAGATTAAAGACAGCAACACAATCATTAAAATCACACAAGCTTTAATAAACAAGTAATTACCACAGATAAGACACCAGTATTAAACCATGAATCCAGTTAAACAAACATGACAAAACCAGAAATAAAACTTCCTATTGATAGAGATCAAATTGTTACAAACTACCGAAATAACTAAATTTAAAATTAATTAGTGCGGATAAAACAGTATCAACATCCAACATGTCTATTAAACATGTTTGAATAAAAAAAGAGTTGTAAAATTCCACTGAAACTGTCAATTAGCAAGAAATCAATTTTAACAAGCTACAGAAATAACCAGATGAAAAAAAAAAAAAAATGAAAAAAAATAGATACTTGCATTTTTTCTTTTTTTTTCACTCTTTTCAACATAACAACACCTATAGCTACAATTACAATATGAAAATAACCTCCCATCGATAATCGATAACCAATCACAATTGCCATCTCTTAATCTAACTCTCCACTTGTTTACACCTTGTAGCTCAAGTTATAGAAGTAATACAAGTGTACAGCCATAAACAGTTGTGTCCATTTCACACTTTAATGCTCTGTTAATTACTTTACCTCTGCTGTGAAGATGGCAAAATGCATGACCGAAACATCTATTAATCTTTTTTCTTTAGGGTAGGAATTATATTAGACACCCATAATATACTAATCAAGTGCTATTATTGAATACAACTTGACATTCAATAGAGTAACAAGAATTTTAGTCATGTGCCAAGGCAAATATCCAGAGATAAATGGCTGTATATAAATTACGCTCACATATAATAGATTACACCAATACTCACCTTTCTAATTTCAGCATTAAGACTAACACTCTTGAGTAGAGGGGAAAGTCAGTTATATAGATCTCAGTGCTCAGCTGCAACTTATGTTATCAACCTGGAAAGGATGAAAGGCAAAGTCACCCTTGGCAGGACTTGAACTCAAAATGTAAAGAATTGAAAGAAATTTTGCTGAACATTTTGTTGCGTGTTGCAACAGTCCTGCAAGCTCACTGCCTTACACTTGATTATATAATCATAAAAGACTTATATATGCTTGCATGGCTGTGTCGTAATAAGCTTGCTTCCCAACCACATGGTTCAGGATTCAGTCCCACTACATGACACCTTGGGTAAGTGTCTTCTACTATAGCCTTGGGCAGACCAAAACCTTGTGAGTGGATTTGGTAGACGGGAACTGAAAGAAGACCATCGTATATATGTATATATATGTGTGTGTGTGTGTGTGTGTGTGTGTGTATCTCTGCCAAATTAGATTGGAGCCTGGTGTTGCCATCCGGTTTCACCAGTCCTCAGTCAAATCGTCCAACCCATGCTAGCATGGAAAGCGGACGTTAAACGATGATGATGATGATGATGATGATGATGATATATGTATATAAATGTGTGTGTGTGTGTATGTGTTTGTCCTCCCTCCTTCACCTGTTGACAACCAATGTTGGTGTGTTCATGTCTCCTGTAACTTAGTGGTTCGACAAAAGAGATTGATAGAATAAGTACCAGGCTTTAAAATCTATGTACTGGGGTCTATATTCAGTTAAAAAATTTTCAAGGTGGTACCCCAGCATGGCCAGGGGACAGGTTTTCTTTATATGTATTTCATTAATAACTATATCCATTATGTAAGGATTATCTTATAATCCTCTTACATTACCAAATCATCAGAGTTTGTGCAATAAATGAAATATTAGCCTGAAGATAATTCACAGTTGGCAGTTAATTACAATGCTTCTGCAGAATTTGGATTTTGTCCTGATTAAGGTCGTCAATTTAAGTAAATAGGCTTCCTGCTTCTAGGGTTAATCCTATCCTATCATAGTCTGTAGGTGAATTAAAGCTTCATGCTGTCTGCTAAACAATTCCAAGAAAGGTTCATGATATCTGGTATCAAAGTTAAATGACAAGGAAAATATAGTAACCTGACCAAAGTTTCTATATTTTAGTTTTTAATCAAAATTTACACACTCACACCAGTACAAATAGATTAATATACATATATGCACATAGGTATGCATGCATAGTTGTTCTTACAACATATATATATAATGATGATGATGATGATAATAAGGATTACTACAAAGTAGCATAGAATTACCTTTAATTCCTTTATATATTTACATTATATATATATATATATATATATATATATTCGCCATGATAGATCGCTAGCCACTACACATTCTTTTTTTTTTTCTCACCTTGTTTCCTTCCGTGTTCCTTTCTGTGGAAGAGCCCAGGCTCAAAACGTTAAAGACTTTTTCGCTTCCCAAGCGTTACACTAATACATCTGTTTGTTGTCTACACCACCTGTCTTCATCTTTTGTTTTTTTTTTGTGAATTCTCTCTCTCTCTCTCTCTCTCTCTCTATATATATATATATATATATATATATATATATGCAGCTTCAAGTAGACCTACACATGTTTCTATTGCATCAATTAGTAACCATTGCAATTTCAACCCTACTATAACACCAGTCTAATTTCTTCAGGGTCTTCACTTTGATATCTTTTGATTCAACTGTTTATTCATACATACAAGTACATATTCATACATACATATATGTATAGAAACATATATCTACATAAACATAGCTAATGTATACAAACATATATGCATGTGCATACATCCATATACGGATATGTATACACACACACACACATCCACAAACATATATAGACATATATACTTCTTAATTTAAGCTAATACACTGCAATGGCATCACATATTTAACACAGCCATAGCAGTACACAGATATAAGAAACAGAAATTCCAACATGGTGCCTTCTGTGGATATTGGGAAATTGTTGATATATGAAAATAGCATTCTCAAAGGCATTAAAAGTGCTTGTTTGACTATTTAAAACTTTGTTCAAAAATACTTCATGTTTTTATTATGAGTTTATTTTATACTATATGTAACTATAATTTTTTGCTGGTAGTACTTAACTTATAAACTTTTATGGCTGCACAGAACTAGAATATTATTCTTTCTATTTTTTTTATATTTTGAGGGCTTCAGGTGTATATAGTCAGTCTCACTTCTGTTCTCTATCAGCTAGAGCATTATTTATGATACATCATTCTACCATAATTGCTACCTCTTTTAATTTTAAAAACCAGATGCATTCTTCCAAAAATACTAACAGCATTAATTTTTTATGTGTAAAAATATATTTATTATAGTATTAGATAGTCTCTTATACAAGCCTATTTAAATAAATCTTCAGGCAATATTTACAATAAAATCTAAATTTTACAGAAACAGCATAATTATCTAGTATGAATTTTCTTAAGACTAATATTTCATTTGTTTTACAAACTCTGATGATTTGATGATGTAATCATGTTCTTTGAAAACCCTTGCTTAATGGATTTTATACATGAAATACATGTAAGGATGTATCAAATAAATATATGAACATATCATGTGTTCTGAACTTGATGGACAACAACAACAAGAAATTTGCTAAAATATTTCAATTTCTTTTCACAGATGCATCTTTAGAACGATAAACACATGGAGATCTAAACATTAGCTATATATCGTGCTCTGTATACTATACTAAGCAAGCAATAATATATACACACATACATGTATGCTTATGTATGTATGTGTATGTATGTGTGTATATCTATCTATCTATCTATCTATCTATCTATCTATCTATCTATAT
>NC_069001.1:23696854-23713173 GCF_001194135.2 Octopus bimaculoides | reverse complement strand
TCTATACACACACACACACACACACACTTACATATAAGCGCATTGATATATAACAGATTTTATTTTCCTTTAACAAGTTTTCTTTATTTTCATTTCACAGTAAAAAATTTGGTTTTGCTGTCTGAATTCTGTGAAGAGAATTGCCGATGCCTCTGTGTAAACAGTTACAGCAATGTATTTGTCACAGAAATATAAGGAGAGTCACAGATCAAGAAGAGATGCTATATTTTCTCAAACTTGATATTTGCTTTGCTTTTCTATCACTGACTTAAAGCATCAGGAGACATTTTGCTGGTATTGAAATTGAAATTTATACAGATCACGTAGCTCAGCTAACTTTGCCAACATTAAATGTTATATCTGAATTAAGCCAAATTCCATCAGTTTAACCAGCTCATTTCTTTATTTAACAATCCAACCCAGCTCCACATTACACCAAACCCCTGCACTGCTTTTCTTCATTGCTTCTTGTATTTTCTAATGCAGTTTTTTTGTGCCTAAATTTTACACAAGTTATTATTAGTACTGACGAAAAGATATTTCTTCTTCTCTTTAAAACACTTCATTTCAAAATATTTAATCTTTTTTCATCAACAGTGGAATGCTTACTGTGTATAAGTAGATAATACTTGGACTGGGATTGGAACTCAGGAATATCAAACAGCCTTCTCAAAACTCATTCCATGGGTATGGAGTGAAAATAGTTGTAAAACTGTGCAATCATTGAACTAAGTTATCCATAGGCGCAGGAGTGGCTGTGTGGAAAGTATCTTGCTTACCAACCACATGGTTCCAGGTTCAGTACCACTGCATGGCACCTTGGGCTAGTGTCTTCTACTATAACCTTGGGCCAACCAAAGCCTTGCCGTATGTATGTATATATATATATATATATATATATATATATATATATATATATATATATATGTGTGTGTGTGTGTGTGTGTGCCGGTGGCACGTAAAAGCACCCACTACACTCTTGGAGTGGTTGGCGTTAGGAAGGGCATCCAGCTGTAGAAACTCTGCCAAATCAGATTGGAGCCTGGTGTAGCCATCTGGTTCACCAGTCCTCAATCAAATCGTCCAACCCATGCTGGCATGGAAATCAGGCGTTAAGCGATGATGATGATGATGATGATATATATGTGTTTGTGTGTCTGTCTGTCATTGTCCTCCCACCATCACTTGACAACCAATGTTGGTGTGTTTACATCCCCGTAACTTATCAGTTCAGCAAAGGAGACCAATAGAATAATTACTAGGCTTACAAAGAATAAGTCCTGAGGTCGATTTGTTCGACTAAAGGCGGTGCTCTAGCATGGCCACAGTCAAATGACTGAAACAAATAAAAGAAAATGAATAGTATCAACCACAAAGGTCTGGCAATTATACTCAGCTCAACTTCGTGTTAGCCATATTTAATAGACAAACTATGAGCTATCTACAAATGAATTTGTGATCAAACAACATACACATACATGTATATAGGTGTGTGTTTGTGTGTGAAGATTTGTATGTCCTCTTTAGTTTTTAATAATTTAAATTCCTACTCTGAAGAAGGGATTTGTTTCTAACAAAGATACAATGCTCCATTATTGGATGTAGATAACGAAAATAATGTCACATTTTAAACTTGAGAAAAGTTTTGCATATTTTTACTGTTCCACTTACAGATTGTATTCATGTATTTATGCATGCAAATTTTTGTAATGTCAAGCAATACATTACTGATTCAGAATATTAAAATCAGTTTAGCATGCCACTTGACAATATTGGTTTCAAATTTTGGCACAAGGCCAGCAATTTCGTGGGTTGGAATAAGTCGATTACATTGACCCCGTTGGTCTAGTGGTACTTATTTAATCGACCCCAAAAGGGATGAAAGGCAAAGTCAGCCTCAGCAGAATTTGAACTCACTGTGTAAAAGCTAAGCAACCACCAAATCAACCTAGTGTCTATTTACCTCCAACCTTAAAGAGGTTATGTGCTCCTGCCCAGGATAACTAATGAATCATCAGTATTGTTTAACACAATCAATGGTAACATTCTCACCATTTATATTCCATAACTTGTGACATACTGGTTGACAATATCAAAATATACCCAGTCTTACTTATATCATGTGTACTTTTATTTCTGACTTATGGACAACTGACAACTATGAGCATCCATGCAGGTATGATGCATCTACACATGTATGTGTGTATGTATGATTTTTCTTTGAGTTTTATTTCAGTTCTTTGTGTGAGAGTTCAAGATGGTTGCTAACAAAGCAACAAGACTTTTTGAGTTAAGAGAGTTCCTGGTGTTTGTAAATATGTGGTTGCATTGGTGTGTTGGTTGAACTGTTGATGCAGGCACCCAAATATGTGCATCTATTCATGTAAGAATTTAAGATGGAGAATTTCTAGAATGTCTTACAAGTCTTCATTGTGCTACTAAAAGATTGGATTTGGAGAATCCACAACAATCTCTGTTGCTCTTTCTCTGCGAAACTGAGTATTTCTAGGTTTTTGTGCAAATTTGTCTGTGCATAACCTAATGCACTTATGATGATAGGTACCAATGAAAATTTGTATGTATTCATGTATACATGCATGTTTGTATGTATGTAAAGACAGAAAGGTGGGGCATGTAATTTAGCAAATTAAATGCATGGAATATTAAATGGCTAATTACAAATAAACATGCATTGAAAAAAAAAAAAGAAACTGAAAACAGCATAAATAAATTTAAAAAATACTATTCATTCTACTGTCAAGTATAGGGGGGCAATTCAGGACATCTTTCAGTTTTAGCTTGACTTCATCGGCTTGGAACAAAAATGAATATAAATGATTGTATATTTCTGGGTGTAGAGCAGAAGAATTTATTAGGGATTAAAATACTGAGAGAAGCCATTTGTATGGAAAAAAAATATAAGTCAGTGTTAATGTATTTTATTATGTGATTACTCTTCACTCTTTACTTCTTTCAGTCATTTGACCGTAGCCATGCTGGAGCACCGCTTTTAGTCAAGCAAATCGACCCTAGGACTTATTCTTTGTAAGCCTAGTACTTATTCTATCAGTCTATTTTGCCGAACCACTAAGTTACGGTGATGTAAACACACCACCATCGGTTGTCAAGCGATGTTGGGTGGACAAACACAGACACACAAACATACATATATATATATATGTATATATATATATATATATATATATATATATATATATATATATACATATATACAACAGGCTTCTTTCAGTTTCCGTCTACCAAATCCACTCACAAGGCTTTGGTCGGCCCGAGGCTATAGTACAAGACACTTGCCTGAGGTGCTACGCAGTGAGAATGAACCCAGAACCATGTGGTTGGTAAGCAAGCTACTTACTACACAGCCACTCCTGATTCTGAATGTATTAAAAAAAGGGAGCTAGAAATAAATATGTACTGGATAAAAGAGAAATTATATTATTCAATGTCTAATATTTTCATTTTGCAGCAGTTGAGAGAGTTAACTCAGCTGCAAAGCATAGCATTCATTGTACTTGCCAAAGTAGTGACTGCACCTGTGTGATAGGCTCGACCCCTTAATTCACATACCTTCTACTGTGATTCTTTTGTATTATTAAAGGGATATGTTAGGGCAATGAGCTGGCAGAATTGTTAGCATGCTAGTCAAAATTTCAGGCCTTGTGCCTTTAGTAGAAAGGATTATCAAAGGGATATGTTGTGGTGGTGTGCTGGCAGAATCACTAGCACGTTGAACATGGGCAAAATGCTTAGTGTCATTTTGACTATCTGTATGTTCTGAGTTCAAATTTTGCCATAGTTGACTTCACCATTCATCTCTTTGGGGTTGATAAAATAAGTACCAGTTGAGTATTGGGGGCGAGTAATTAACTTACTCCTCCCACAAAATTGCTAGCTTTGTACCAAAATTTGAAATTATTACTCAAGGGAAATGCTGCTATAAAATTGTATATGACTTCTGTTTTGAATCGATTCTATAAATGGCTGAGTAGTTGAGAAGTTTGTTTCCCAACCACATCGTTTCAGGTTCAGTTACAATCTGGAGCACCTTGGGCAAATGTCTCCTTGCCAACGAAAGACTTGTGAGTAGATTTGGTAGATGGAATCTAAAAAAGCCAGTCACGTGTGTGTGTGTGTGTGTGTGTGAGTGCATGTCTCCATGTCTTTGCATTGTGCAGTTGTTGCAAAGGAATGTCACTCATTTCCATTATTCTGCAAAAACATATCTGGCCCATGGGGTGACCATCCATCCACAGAAAGAAATACCTCAATGAATTCCATCTAACTCTTGCAAGCATGGAAATGTGGATGCTTAAAAACAATGGTGGTAATGGTAGCAGAGGCAGCGGTGGTGACGATGATGATGATGACGGTTGTGGGATGGTGGTGATGATGGTAGTGGTGATGTAGTAGTAGTAGTGGTGGTAGTGGTGGTGGTTGTGATGGTAGTGGTGGTGATGGTATGACCTAATGTTTCTGGCAAAGTTGTTTGATGTTTGAGCTCTTTTTATTAGCTGTGATTCCAATCTACAATGGGGTCGTCTTTCTAAGCCACACAGTGCATAGGTTATTTTTTCAATCATTTATAACCGCAGTTCTTAAACTAACAAATACCAACCCTTAGTCCACTCCCCAAATATTACTGATATATTTGACCCCTCCCTCATCTTTATTAATGAGAAGACATAAAAGAGTTTAACTTCATATAATTTTCCTTTCTTCACCATGGTGTTGGACCAGTTGAAAAAGTTAAAAGTACAATATTGGAAGTAGAATATACAATAACATGGCAATATTTTCTACCCACTTTTCAATGCCCACAGGCAGTGGTGTGGCATGGATTTGGGTTGCCCTGTGCTGTCACCAAATTGTCTGCTCTTTGCTTAACCCTTTAGCATTCAAATTACTTGCTTAAATGTAATCCTTTTTTTATTCATTCTGTTTTGACTGTATCATGAATTATCTTGTAGCTTTAAGATTTCAATGATGTGAGTGTATAGTTTTAGAATGACATTATAGGGTAGGTGTGAGAGGCCTGATCTGGTCAATTTGACCATAAACCAATTATAATATTTGGAACTGGTTTGGCTGGCTTAAATGCCAAAGGGTAAAACATAACATACCTTTGACAACAGCAGATACCCTGTATGGAGCTGGCCTCTGAGATCCACATGCTTCATACACCCATGTTATACTCTGTCAGTCAATCTGCTCCTTTGTCAGAAATTATGGTCTATATTTTGAGTCAGTTTAAAAATAACGAGGCAACTACTATGTCTAAATTTTACTTACAAACATTGAACTGGACTTGTATTAACTACAGATATATCTCTTTATGATGTGTTGCATCTTCCATAAGGAGATGAGGCGAAATAAACATCAGAGATGCTTTGTGCCACTTAAAATGTGCAGGAGATTCTCGAGAGGTTTTGCAAGGTCTTTTAAATCGATTGCAATGCTGAAAACCCTTCTGTGTCATCATCTGGTAATCTTGGGGTTACATGCGTTTCACACTTTAACCTGTACATCTCACCTGCATGGGGCAGTGAAGACTGAACTAGTTTTCACGTATGGAAGAATTGCACTTGTGGTCTCTTATCAACCATAACCATCTTCAGATAGTTTCAGCTGCCATGCCTATTTCCTTGATGGCTTTCTTCAGTGTGTATATCTGTGTGTGTATGTGTATGTGCGCATCTCCATGTCTTGACATTGTGTGGTTGTTGCGAAGGAATGTCATTCATTTCCTTTATTCTGCAAAAACATGTCTAACCCATGGGGTGAGCATCCAACCACAGAAAAAAATACCTCAGTAAATTCCATCTGACTCTTGGACAACGGTGATGATGGTGGTGGTGGTGGTGGTGGTGGCAGCAACAGCGGTGTAGTAGTATGTAATGTTCCTGGCAAAGTTGTCTCAGTTCCACACCTATCTTATTCTGGAAATAGTGCAATAAATATCTTATCCTTCTCAGTCAAAACATAAGATGGCTGTTTACTTAACATGAATATTTCCTATGTGTGACATACTTCTTACTTATAAGCATGACTTCTTTTTTTTTAGTGGATAATTCCAGCTTGTTCATACAGCTGTTTAACCCTCAGATCAACTCTGGTCAATGAGACTTATGATTAAAGACATTCCGGTTGTGATCACCCATTCTTTTTTTTCTCAGGAATTTTGTTTCCAGCACTAAAATTATCTTAAGTGATCTTCATTTCTTTAAGACAATAGACTATGATATGAGGGAGATTTAGACTTTATTTCTTGCAAATGAAGTGACCATGTTAAGGTTTCATTGTTAGACACATGATATCAGGTCGCTGTTACAAGTGCTTGAAATTGTCATTATGGGGAGAGTTGCAATTTAATTAGAGTCAAGTAGATATTTGCTTTCAGAACAAGGATATTTTGCTATCTGCACCCGGACATCAAGAAATGCTATTCTGCTATTATTATCCTGACCTATAACAGATTGTAGAGCTTTGTTCATGAAGCTCACATACTCTAACATATTTCTAATACTGTTGTAGAATAAAAGTATGGTCTAAACATCTGAGATAAGCCAAGCATTTAATTATGCTTTGATGCTTTTTTTAATGAGTTTTATTTCTGTTATTGTTTTGTCAGCTGTGAAATTTTGGTATCCTTGATATTTTTTATGGTTTCTAAAACTACTAAATGGAAGGGATAAAGTTATCAGTCTGAAAGACGTGGTTCATCTGCTCACAACAGACTAGACTCCACTAATATCATCCATGACCTGATAGTGGTGTTAGACCATGCAATGGACTAAGTCTAACACCCTAAATTAATGTCTTCTATGTATTGCTGTTCATTTTTCTCTCCAGATCTTCCTTGTGATCAAATGCACTCCAACTATGGCCATCCTGTCTTTTTCTATATGTTGGTGATTACAGCATGCAACTTTTTCTTCATTTGTTAAGAAGGTATGATGTATTTGAGATAATCTGGCTGCTATTTCTACAAACAGGTTCATTCATTGGATCTTCAATTCATGACAGAGATATGTCGGTTATTCCTGGTGTGAAGGCACATGGCTTAGTGGTTGTGGGTATTTAGCTCATGATCGTAAGGTCATGAGTTCAATTCCTGGTGGCATATTGTGTCCTTGAGCAAGACACTTTATTTCACATTGCTGCAGTCCACTCAACTGGCAAAAACAAGTACAACCTGTATTTCAAAGGGTCAGCCTTGTCACATTCTTTGACACGCTAAATCTCCCTCAGAACTATATTAAATGTACACATGTTTGCAGAGTCCTCAGCCACTTGCACGTTCATTTCATGAGCAGGCTGTCCCTGGATTGGATCAACTGGAACCCTTGCCATTATAATCAATGAAGCACCAGTCCTTTTAGTCTGTAAGGTGGTTGGTATTAGGAAGGGTATCGAGTCAAAACTCCCTGCCAAAGCAGACTGAAGCCTGGTGCAGTCTCCTGCTCCTGCGATACCATCCAACTCATGCCAGCATGGAAAATGGATGTTAAATGATGACAATGATGATAATAGAGTTTCCATAGCCTTAAGCATGACTTTGTGGTTAGAGAGTTCACTCAAGTACTACATGGCTTTAGTTTCAATCCCATTTCACAGTATCTTTGCCAAGGGATATTTTTCACAGCCTTGTGAGTTAAATTTGGTCAATAGAAATCCAGCGGAGCAACCATTAATGATTTTTTAGTCACAGACCTCATATCTTACTTAGTTTAACACCACCACCAGGCCCTCAGGTACATTTAGCTGAATCTTCTCTGGTGCAAGAATTTGAGACAGGGCTCTGGAACTGAGGTAAACTTTTACCCTTCTTCCTACTGTTGTTGTAAATTCTGCACTCCAATTGGAAGCAATACTCTCTTAGACATGTTATAAATATTTGTGCTGTAAGTTCAGGTGATAACTTTGTTCTCACCACAAACTTTTTCTTACTTACTAAATTGGTTCTGGCAACCGACAAACTGTTAGAATCAACCCACATCAGTTAGTACCATTAATAAATTAATCACATTAAGGTTTATGATATGACAAATTGTAATGTATCTCTTCTAACGAATTGTACAGATTTTAAACATGTGAGACAGTATGTGTCATGTCTAAGAAATCTATATTTATCAGCGTATGATTCAGACGTGGTTATGTTAAACTTCTACAGCAAATAACTGGCAACAAGTAATTGGTTTAAAAGATACTCCTGGCTTGTGTCTGGTCTTTAGTCATAGACTTAGCCTGTTACCTTGTTTAACCCTTTAGCTCAATCTGGCCATTTCTGGTCCAGATATGCTACATGTTTTATGCAACAACAACATATGTAAACAAACTTTTATTTTGTTTTTAGAAGTGTGGAATGGGTATCATATTGTACAGACAAGAAGGTAATATTTTGAACACAGCATAGCTGTGAAAACAGCAGGAAGATCAGATATTATTACTCTTATAGGACTGAAAAAAGTTTGCTTGTTGACAAACTTATAAAGGTAATAATACCCAATCTTTCTTCTGTTTTCCTGGCTATGTAGCATTCAAAATATTACTTTCTTGTCTGCACAATACATGTTTTATGTTAAAATTGACCAGATCTAATCTCTCACATCCACTGAACAGCATCAGTGTGAAAATATACAAACACATCAATGAAATCTTGAAGCTACAAGTGAATGTGTGATTGATCTAAATCAATGGGAATAAACACCACATTTGCTAGATTAATCTGAATGTTAAAGGATTAATGCCAACAACCAGGCTTGTGTGTCTGCTTAGCTGAGTCCACTCTGAAGAAAAGTTCCACATTTCTTTCTATTAATAGCAAAGGAACTGTACTCCAGTTGTGAATGGAAGATCAGAAATAGTACCCTTGTTATTCTTTTCAATAAACCTGACATTTAATGTCCTGTAATTAACACTTTTCTTCAACAGGATATTTTGGTTGGTGAAATTTTTTGGTCTATTACTAAAGTAGCATTACTCTTCTCAGAACTGTTACCATGTTGCTGTCATCTTGAACGGCTTTGAACGAATATGTTTTTTTTTTGGCAGGGATCATTAGCTTTATCATTAGCTCTCTTCAACACTCTACAGTCATTCTGCCCTCAATATTTTTGATTCAATAGAAGCTGTAATAATAATGATAATGATAATCCTTTCCACTATGTGCACAAGGCCTGGAGTTTGTGGGGAGTGAGAGAGTCAATTATATCGACCCCAGTATTTGAATGGTACTTAATTTGTCGACCCTGAAAGGATAAAATGCAAAGGCAACCTCAATGGAATTTGAACTCAGAACGTAACGATGGACTTAATGCTGTTAAGTATTTTACCCATTGTGCTAATGATTCAGCCAATTAGTTGCCTTCATTAATAATAATGATAATGATAATAGTTTCATATTTTGATACAAGGCTAGCAACTTTGGGGGAGGGGTAAGTTGATTTACATCGGCCTCAATATTCAGCTGGTACTTATTTTATCGACCCAGAAAGGACAAAAGGCTAAGTTGATGACCCAGGTGGAATTTGAACTCAGACTTAAAGATGGACAAAAATGCTGCTGAGCATTTTGTCTGGCACAGTAACACTTCTGCCAGCTTGCTACCTTAGTAATAATGATAATAATAATAATAATAATAATAATATGCGACACTGGCATAGGCTATGGCTACGGTCTCACTTGGCTTGCCGGGTCTTCTCAAGCACAGCATATCTCCAAAGGTCTCGAATAAAATAATTTTTAAAAAAGGTGGTATACAATGAAAAGGAAGTATACAAAGTTGGGGAAAAAAGGAGGGGATGTTAGAGATGTAGCTTTTCTTATACAGGATGACCTCTAGGGATAACTGAGGAACTCCACTGTCGGAGATCTCCCTGAACACCAAGAGCAAAATAACAATAATAATGGTTTAAATTTTGGCACAGGGCCAGCAGTTTTTGAGGAGAGGGGAGGGGAAGCTAATTACATTGACCCAAGTTTTTAACTGGTACTTATTTTAACAACCCTGAACGGATGAACGGCACAGTAGACCTAGGCAGAATTTGAACCCAGAGTGTAAAGACAGGTGGAATGCCACTAAGCATTTTGTCTGGAATGCTAATGGTTCTGCCAGATCAACCCTTAACCAATAATGGACTCTCCTGTTGAAGACAATGCATGAGTGTTCAGTTTTTAATGAATGCTCTGCAAAAACGATTTGTTTATAGTGATCAAATGTATGTATTGAACATTAGCTCGCTCCCTCCATCAAGTTGATGTTGGCTGCACAGTGCACCACACATCAGGTGTCCAAATGATCACAAAACAATGTGAGATAAAGTATTTTGCCCAAGAATACAATGGACCACCCGATCTAGAAATTGAAACCATGATCTCGTGATCATGTGTACAAAACAGTAATAATAATGACTAATAATTGTTGTTGGCACTCCGTCGCATACAACGTCGAGGGTTCCAGTTGATCCGATCAATGGAACAGCCTGCTCGTGAAATTAACGTGCAAGTGGCTGAGCACTCCACAGACACGTGTACCCTTAACATAGTTCTCGGGGAAATTCAGCGTGACACAGTGTGACAAGGCTGACCCTTTAAATTACAGGCACAACAGAGACAGGAAGTAAGAGTGAGAGAAAGTTGTGGTGAAAGAGTACAGCAGGGTTCGCCACCATCCCCTGCTGGAGCCTTGTGGAGCTTTAGGTGTTTCGCTCAATAAACACTAACAACACCCAGTCTGGGAATTGAAACCGCGATCCTATGATCGCGAGTCCGCTGCCCTAACCACTGGGCCATTGCGCCTCCACTTTTTGTTGATTATAATAATAGTAATGATAATGATAATTTACTAACTTATCATAAGAAAATACAACAATGGTTGCTTTTGTTTATCACTGATTTCTCAAACTTGGTTGTATTTTTGGGTTTTTTTTTTTCATGAAGGTTTATTTATGCAGTTTACTTTATATAAAGTTTCAGGTTTCTTACATTTGGTTCTGTTATTATATGAATATTTAATATTAATAATAGACTGCAATAAGTGATTCATGTATTTTGGAGATGCCACTGAGCTGTCAACAGAATCTTCTAATATTCTGAAGATTTTTGACGATATTTCATCAATAATGTTAGTGGTTATTTGATCAATGTGTTTTATCCTCAATTAAAATTATAATTATAACTATGATCATATTAGTATTAACACTACTTGAGTTGAGAATATATAAATACATGAATTGATACTGTTAAATTATGTTGTTCCATTATCCAAAGGCTTAACACAGTGAGCTGGAAGACTCGTTAGTACACCAGGCAAAATTCTTAGCAAACATTTCATCTGTCTTTACGTTCTGAGTTCAAATCCCACTGAGGCCGACTTTGCCTTCATTCCTTTCAAGGTCAATAAAATAAGTATCAGTTGAACTCTGGGATCGATGTAACTGACTTGCCCCCTGCCCCACCAAATTTCAGGCTTTGTGCCTACAACAGAAAGGATTATCCAAAGGGCTTTTGCCTACCATAGTTCCATTTGTATTTTAATAAGTGAGCCTTTTAAAAGTGTAACAAGAAGGGAGCAATGTGGTGGGTGGATCAGTCGCCCACTCCCCACCCACTACATGCACAAAATTTTTTTTCTGACTCACCGTGTCTATTGATGAAGGTTGGGGCATCAAAATTGCCTTTGATCCTGTATACTGATTACTTTTGCAACATAATTCCCGTTTTAGGAGAGAAAGGTGAATGCTGTTGAGTTATTAAACTTCAATGAAAACACTCATTTGGATCTCATTATAAGATACCAAAAAAAGGCTCTCACAAACCTCCTCATTCTATATGTTTACTTTTAACCCTTAAGCATTCAGAATTCTCTGTTAAATGTGGGACTTATTTATTCAAATTATTTTGAATTAATTTGAATTATCTCGGAACTTTGAGATTTAGATTATGTGATCATTTAGTTTTTAATGACATTGTAGAGTAGGTGTGAGAGACCTGATCTGGCCAGTGTGAACATAAAATAGGTGGAATATTTTGACTGGACATGGTGAGATTTTATGCCAAAAGGTTATGCTTGACTGATCCAACTTATTGACCATCCATGACTGTCTTAATGCTTTAACATTCAAACTGGCTATATTCAGCCCAAATATTTTACTTGTTTTGTATTCAAATCAGCTAGATTCAGCCTCTCACACCTACCCTACAATGTCATTCTAAAAATAAACAATTTCATCATTGAAATCTCAATGCTACAAGATAATGCAGGATTAATTCCAAACAATATGAATAACTAAGCATTATATTGACAGAGTGATCTAAATGCTAAAGAGTTAAGGTTCAAATTTTCAAAATTGCTTTGTTGTTGATAAAATAAATGTTAACCTTACCATTTGTATGATTTTTGCTCTATATTCTATTTATATATTATATTGTTTGTTACAGTCATTCAGAACACATGACTTTATGTGTCTGAATTGAGTGGAAGATTAGCTAAAGAGTCACTTGTTACCATATATTCTATTTTGATCTTTTACTTGTTTCAGTCATTAGACTGCAGCCACGCTGGAGCACAACCTTGAAGAATTTTTAGTCAAAGGAATCAACCCTAATACTCTTTTTTTCATTTTAAGCCTGGTACTTATTCTATCAGTCTCTCTGCTGAACCACTAAGTTATGGAGATATAAACACACCAACACTGGTTGTCAAGATGTGGTGAGGTACAAACACAGACACAAACACACACACACACACACATATATATACAACAAGCTTTTTTCTGTTTCTGTTTACCAAATCCACTCACAAGGCTTTGGTTAACACAAGGCTATAGTAAAAGACACTTGCTCGAAGAACCATACAATGGGACTGAACTTGGAACCATGTGGTTGGGAAGCAAGCTTCTTACCACACAGTCATGTCTGTGCCTATATGTTCACAGCTGTAACACTTAACCTCCAACAGCCTTGTCCACTTGTCTATAAAAACGAACCACACATTTTAAGAATTCAGAATCGTCAGTAACAACTGAAATAAGAAAGATTTTGCTAGCATGTTGTAATGTTTCCACTATGCTGTGCCTATGTGCAACCAGTACACAAAAGAAATTAATGTGTGTATAAAAGAAAGGTTAATCACCTAAAATAATGTTGTAATTAATAATTCCTGCTCCGCTCCAGTGTCAGCAGCAGCAGCAGTCGTAAAATGGCTGTGGCCATATTTGGTGAATAGTCTTTTATGTCGTAAAGACCAGTTTCAAGTTCTGTAGATGATTTGCTGAGTTTTTATTGAAAAAGATACTGATTCACTATGTTGATTTCAGAAGCAAATAGCATGAAGAACAAAAGAACTAACTGCAATGGCTTCACAAAATAGTTGAAGCTGATACACTAAAAACTTATGAGATCATAAACATTCAACTGTAGGAAATATTTATGTAAGAAATAGAAGTTATGTTTTTGTCTTGTGGAGGTGTGTAATTTGCTGGAGAATTTACCAGTGGAAAGAAAAGCAATAGTTTTGGAAACTTCAGTTTTTAAAGCATCATTTGGCATATAAATCCCATTTGGATAGTGTACAAAAAGCTCAGGTAATAAAATACAACCCATCATTAGCTATTACATGGGTACAATGCATAATGCGTGAAAGAGCAGATGAGAGAATGTAAAGAGAAATCAAACTGAGAGAAGGACAAAGGTCATATTGACAATATGCTGTTAGCTGTTAAACTGAACAACTCTATACATTCAATTTGATAAATTAATAAATGTATGGCAAAGATTGTTCAACTACCAGACAGCTGGTGAAAATAATCATCTGTTTAATTTTCTCGAGACCGTTAAGACTATTATTCAAAAAAACATGTTTGAAGAAATAGCATCAGCTGATTATCATGTTAAGAACTGAAGAAATTCTTGACATGTCTGTAAACAAATGTCTTGTTCTGTATTTCAAATTCAAATCAAAATATTGTAATGTTCGGTCAAAATTAGTTTTTGCATTATAGTACAGCTGCAGGTGTGTTGATGTTTTAGTGGTCATGTAATGTTATGAAGAGAAGAATCTTGGTGTTGTTTATATGTGATTCAGCATCAATGGTGTTGGAGAAGTGGAAGCACATGCCATAGTGGTTAGGGTGATGCACTTGAAATCATAAGATTGTGGAGTGAGCAATGTTCTGTGGTCTTGAGCAAAACACTTCATTTTATGTTGCTGGTATAAATGAGTAATCTATGACGGACTAGTGTCCCAGCCAGAAGTGGAATAGAACCACCAAAGAATCCAAGAAACCAGCCTTATGAGCATATGGCTTGGGAAAAACTTTTGATCCTATTTTTGAATGTTAAGCTATGTTAATGATGTCACAACAAGATTAAAACAAGACAGTTCACACTTAATTCACCAATACCCTGTTGCACATTATGATGGTTTGGGGATTTTATGATGCAAAAAATGAATCAAGTTAATGAGAGACATTAAAATTTTGGTGAGAATGACATACATTGTATCTTCTTGAGTTAGAGCAAGGTTTCTCAACCATTTCTTATCTATGGACCCCTTTGCTTACTATTTTATTCTGGTGGACCCTTACAGCCTTTCGATGTTTAAAAACTAGTTTTATAGATACTTCTTTCGAAATCCCTATTTCGTTTTCCACACATTAACTTGTGTAGGTTGAACTATGCAACAAAATGTTAGAGAAAGAAACCCATTTCTTCCTTGCAATAAATACCAATACATACATCTAAAGCAAAATTTAGTCAGTGGCCCTTAAAATACTATTTTGGATCCCCAATTTATTGTTTCGTTGCATGGACCCTTAGGGGCGATATGGACCCTGGTTGAGAACCACTAGTTTAGAGTGAAGGAAATCTGAGTGAAAATGAAAACATTTCCAGATTATTTAATGAAGTCAGTTATTATACATTGCATTGCTGACATTAACCCTTTTATTGTGGAAATCAGAAATATTCACAGAAAATTTCATTATCATTAATTAAAGAAAACAGCTTCTTATGTGCAGAAATGTCATGTGTGAATTTTTTAATTATTGTTTTGAGTTATATATGACTTGCAGAAAATAACAATTTTATTTTTTAGTTGATAGAAAACCCTCCTCTTCAGCAGAAGCATTAATGCTGCTACCCCTGGTGAAGGAGATTGGCCTACAAGAGTCCTGTGCTGGTGCCATGTAAACAGCTCTCATGCCGGTACCATGCAAGAGTGCTCATGTGGTGCCACGTAAAAGCACTCAGCACACACTGTAAAGTGGTTGACATTAGGAAGGGCATCCAGCTGTAGAAACCAAGCCTAATATCAGACTGGAACCTGGTGCAGTTCTCAAGCTTGCCAGCTCTGGTCAAACCATCCAACTCATACCACCATGAACAATGGACTTTAGATGGTGATGATGATTTAATATCATAACTGGAATCATCATCATCGTCATCATTGTCATTTAACATCTGCTTCCCATGCTGGCATGTGTTGGACAGTTTGACTGAGGACTGGCAAGCCAGAAAGCTACACCAGGCTCCAATCTGATCTGGCAAAGCTTCTACAGCTGGATGCCCTTCCTAATGCCAACCACTCCGAGAGTGTAGTGGGTGCTTTTACATGCCACTAGCAAGAGTGCCAGTCAAGTGACACTGGCAATGATCATGCTTGAATGGTGCGTTTTACGTGTCACCATGAAAGTTAATTTTGCAATGAAAAGGGTTGATAAAAAAATTTATAAGGCACTGGTCAAATATTTAGGAGAAGATTAGTCCAGTGACCCTTTGGCTAAATATTGTCATGAGAAATTGATAACCCTCACATTCAAAGTAGTTTTAGAGGAGTCAAGTGATGTCTTTGAGTAACTGACTCCACTATACAATAGTCTGCAAGAAAAAAATATGACAATGATTGATTCACTTTATTTTGCAGAAGGCGAAATTGCTAAGAAAGAGGCTATTTGAGAGATTGTGATTCATGGAGTTATCATGTTAAAATTTTATTAAATCACAAATGAAATGAAAATTTCACAGTAGTTATAGGCTGACAGTTGAATTTTATAAATTGTATTAATTCTTAATTAGAAGACAACTTTCCTGAAAGTGGAATAATAAAAAAAAGTAGCTACCTTTTGGTTTCTTGGCAATTACAGATTGTGCAACTTAGGCAAGTTTCTTCTAACATAAACTCAGGCCAACCAAAGCCTTGTGAGAGGATCTGGTATATGGAAACTAAAAGAAGTCCATATATATATATATATATATATATAGATAGATAGATTGGAGCCTGGTGTTGCCATCCAGTTTCA
>NC_069001.1:23693221-23696844 GCF_001194135.2 Octopus bimaculoides | reverse complement strand
CACCAGTCCTCAGTCAAGTCGTCCAACCCATGCTAGCACGGAAAGCGGACGTTAAACGATGATGATGATGATGATGATATACAGAGTGGAGGAAAAGTAAGTAAGCATTAAAAATTGGTAATAAAATCCATATTCCTTTTACAAATTTATTGAAACAAATGATACATGTTCTTTATTACATGGGAAAATGAAAGTAAACCATCATATTTCAATATAAGCACCAATGGCATCCTCAAACGGCCAAAAATGGAATGAACAACCTTCTGAAGGACGTCATATGGGATATCATTGAGAACCTCCTGAATCCGTGTACTCTCCCACTTACAGATTGCATTTGCAGTGTGTGAGTCAGATGTATACAAGCATGTCTGTGTGTGTGTGTGTGTATGTTTATGTTTCCAAGTATGGTTGTGTGGAAATATTACTTTGCCTGAAGAAAAGTGAGGATTGAAACCCGGAAGAGCATGCTACCAGAAAAAAATCTGCCACAACAAATTCCATCTGACCCATGCAAGGAGTCAGATGGAGTTCGCTGTGACAGATTTTGCCTTAACTTATTTATCAACATTGTTCTAATGGAAGAAGGAACATTAGAACAATGTTGATAAAAAGGTTAAGGCATTGTGTATAAGAATTTGTGATTTCATTGTAAAAAATAGCGTAATACTCTGTTTAATTTGTCAAATTTTCCAGGCAAGGAAACAAGAAACACATCCAAACTTTGCTCCGATTGTGACAGCAGCTTCCTTCAAAATTAACGTTTCTGTGACCTTGCAAATTTGGTGGACATTGGGTTAGTCTTTCTTGCATCTAGAACAGGCTGTGGACAACATCTTAAAATAATGAACCAAGTGAAAACAATCTGAGGTAGCATACAGGTGACTGCCATTTGGATAAGCTAATAGAAAGCCAACCAAATCTTAATAATTAGATAAAAGTATTGGTAGCTGAGACAGTGTTTGCGAAGAATAAGTAAATACTGAAGAAAAAGAAAAATAATTGATAGTTTCAATATGTGTGTAAGTTATTTTTCTATACAGTTTTATGTGAAACATTTTGTAAACCCACACAAACTGTTCTCTGTGTGTGTGAAGATTTTCGCATTAAGCATCTGGATAGTTTATTAATTATCTTTGTAACTGAATGAGTTTTTGATTTAAGTATTTCTAGCAACTTTAACAATAATAATAGTAATAAAAATAATAATAACAGTAGTAATACTAATAATGATGATGATGATAGTAATAATAATAATAATAAATAATAATAATGATAATGATGATAATAATAATAATAATAATAATAATAATAATAATAATAATAATAATAATAATAATCCTATGGGTTGATGGTTGTTATTGTTATTAATTTATTTCAACATTGCCTCACATAAAAGTAAGAAATACTCATTGATACTTCATTTAATGGAACAACAAACTGCTCCATCAAGTAGTTCAAAGTCTAGAATAAAATCTTAATTAAATACGTTACTTCACAGAATACTGTCATACCTGCATTATATATTATAACAGAAGAGGTGACAAAACACCCACATGATAAAACCCCTCCCACAAACAAAAACCCTCACACTTGCACAAAAGATTTTTTTAAAGGAAAAATATTAAAATATTTTAAAGAATATTATGAAAGAAAAACTTATTGAATTACTTTTTTTTCATTTTGTCTTGTTTCAATAAAATTTTATAAAAATTTAACAAGATTTGAGGAGTTTTAATAAGTTTATTTTATTAAAATTCCTAAGAATATTTTTAAAGTAGTTCTTTTCAAAACATTTTTGCGCAAAAGTGAAAGTTTTGTTCAAGGGGATTTTGTCTGGCCCTCAATAAAAACGTTTTATTAATCATTAGAAATACACTTTGCCAAAGTAACTGTGAACCAACTTGATGCTGGCATTCAGTGCATTGATACAAGAAGTATCAGAGAAAAATAAAGGAACTATTCAATGGTCACAAGTGTGACTATATGGTAAGAAGTTTGCTTGGCAGCTATATCAATCAAGGTTCAGTTCCACTGCATGACACTGTGCACAAGTATTTTCTATTATAGCTCTGGAATGACTAAAGATTTGAACTTGGTTGACAAAAACTGAAAGAAGTTTGTTGTGTGTGTGAGTCTGTGTTTGTTATCCTCAGCTGCTTGAAAATAGGTGTTGGTTTGTTTACATTCATGTAATTTGATGGTTTGGCATTAGAGACATATAGAATAACCACCAAGTTTTAATAGAAAAAATAAGCACTGAGGTTGATTGGTTTGATGAAAAAATACCTTCAAGGTGATGCTTCAGCATGGTCGCAGTCTAATGACTGAAAGAAGTAAAAGATTAAAGATTAAAGTTTTGCAAACATTGACTACTTGTCATACACAGACCAAACTGTTAACAAATTTGTGACTCCATTCATCTTCATGCTTCACAAAAGAATTACGTTCAAGGTGTAAATAGAGAGGAAAATATGTTTGATATTTCATGTATATTTCCAGTGTGCTTCACTAATTTTTAAGACTTGAACATCAACAGAGACACAGAATTATCTGAAATATGTACTCAGCAGTTTCTTATATCTGAGGTTATGTGACATGATTTAATATCCATAAAGGGTTGTCATTCTGCCTAACACAAACAGTAAGAAATTACTAGTAAACAAATAAGCTACAACAAACATTAAACCTGTTAGAAATAGCAGCCAAATCCTGCATCAAATTATGTCTCCTGTTATAGAAATAAAATACTGGGAAATTTGGTTCTAGATATAATATGTCTAAAAATAGACAGGATGTTAATACCTGAAATACCATTGGTCATGAATTGATGTAATAGGTGCAGGCATAACTGTGTGGTAAGAAGCTTGCTTCCCAACCACACGGTTCCAGGTTCAGTCCCACTGCATGGTACCTTGGGCAACGGTCTCCTACTATAGCCCTGGGCTGACCAAAGCCTTGTGAGTGAATTTGGTAAATGGAAACTGAAAGAAGCCCATTGTGTATATATATTATAGATATCTATGTGTGTGTCTTTGTGTCTGTGTTTGTCTTCCACCACCGTTTGACAACCAGTGTGGGTGTGTTTATGTCCTTGTAACTTAGCAGTTCACCCAAAGAGATTGATAGAATAAGTTCCAGTCTTAAAAAAAAAAGGACTGGGGTCAAATCATTCAACTAAAGTTCTCCAAGGTGGTGCCCCAGCGTGGCAGCAGTCAAATGACTGAAACAAGTAAAAGAAAAGGTAGAAGATAGGTCTGTTTTCTCTGGACAAAACTGGGATTAAAAAGGCCAAAAAAAAAACTAACTTTAAAGCACTTTTTGATAAATCCGATAATGGAAGAAAGCGCTGAAAATGTAAATAAAATGTAAATAAAAATATACATATATAATCATCCAACATTCTGACTACCTTATTATTCTAAATATACAATATCTGTACATCACTTCAAAAACTCTTTCTCTCTATACATGTGTGTGTGTGTGTGTGTGTGTGTGTGTGTGTGTATACCATGGCTGTGCAGTAAGAAGTTTGCTTCCGATGGTTCTGGTTTCAGTCCCAGTGTCTTCTACTAAAGCCTTGGGAGTGGATTTGGTAGAGGGAAACTGAAAGAAGGCCATTTTAT
>NC_069001.1:23685142-23693117 GCF_001194135.2 Octopus bimaculoides | reverse complement strand
TATATATGTATATATATATATGTATGTGTGTGTATATGTTTGTATGTGTGTGTTTGTCCCCCCCTATCATCGCTTGACAACCGATGCTGGTGTGTTTATGTCCCCGTAACTTAGCGGTTCGGCAATACAGATCGATAGAATAAGTACTAGGCTTCTAAAGAATAAGTCCTGGGGTCGATTTGCTCGACTAAAGGCGGTGCTCCAGCATGGCCACAGTCAAAAGACTAAAACAAGTAAAAAGAATAAAAAAGAATATATATATATGTGTGTGTGTGTGTAAATATATATATATATATACATACATACATATCAGTGTGTGTCTGTGTGTGTTTGTCAGTTTCTGTTACCCATCATTTATGTTGATGTGTTTATGTCCCTGTAACTTAGCGGTTCAGCAAAGAGATCAATAGAATAAGTTCTAGGCTTTAAAGAAAATGGTACTGGGGCCAATTTGTTGAACTAAAGTCCTTCCAGGTGGTGCCCCAGCATGGCCCCAGTCTAATGACTCGAACAAGTGAAAGATAAATGATAAAGATACACACATACAGCAACATCTTGAGTGATGGCTTGATAGATAATAGAGAGGAATATTTCTCATTGCCAACTCTTGCACATTACAACATATCAGTAATGAATAATGAATTTTTCATTCTAAAATTATATTCTTTCGTTATTCTTTTACTAGTTTTAGCCAGTGAACAGTGGCCATGCTGGGGCATTGCCAAATTACATTGGCTGCAGTACTTATTTCAGTCTGGAAATAATTTATACAAGTGTCTTTATCGTATTGCTATGTTACAGGGTGAAAATTGACACAACATAAACAACATGAAGATTTAGACCTGTGCAAGTTTTGGTTTCAAAATTTGGCATAAGGCCAACAATTCTGAGGGGTGAGAGTGAGGTGATTATATTGTAACCCATGTTCAACTGGTAATTATTTTATCAACCTTAAAGAACGAAAGGCAAAGTCAACTCACACACACACACACAGATTTGTACACATATGTATGTAAACACATACAAACATACATACATGCGTGCATGAGGAATTTCCACACTAAATCCATCTGCCTAATTTTATTCACAAAATATTGGTCAATCCAGGGTGTTACCATATTTGGTATAGCAAGACATGGAATTTTATCAATTAAAGTTAAGCTTCTAATGAGAAGAATATTTTAATGACTAATTCTGGTTAAGAAAGCAAAGGAGACAACTTTAGCTTTTATTAATTTGATATGGAATGTCGAGTGAGTTTCTAATCTTTATTCTTACAGAGACAACTTCAGACATGTTTCAATATTATTAAACCTCATCAGTGAACTGTAGTCTAACTATATTGAAAATATGAGGTAACTCAAGAAACATGGATCTTTGTGAATTTACAGTGGGTAGAGTTAATATTTAAAAGAATGCTGAGGACTTACCCACCACAACAGGAACAGAGGTCGTAAAATCAAGGTGCTATTTAAAATGCACTGGTGATGGTGCCATGCAAAAAGCACTCAGTACACTTTGTAAAGTGGTGGGCATTAGGAAGGGCATCCAGTTGTAGAAACCAAGCCAAAACAGACTATGGAACCTGGTGCAGCTCCTGGTTTTGCACTAGGTTCCAAGCCATACAACCTATGCAAGCATGGAAGATGGGCGTTAAATGATGATGATGATGAAGATTCCCAGTGATGTCTATTACATGAAAACTTCACAGCAAAGTGAACACCAAAATACTTAATGTAAGTTGCTATGAAATTTTCTCATCCTTTGAGTGTTACAGTATGGGATACGACCCAAAACTCTGTGTGGTTTGGAAGCAAACTTCTTAACTACAAAATTCATTATGAAAAATTGATTGCCATCTACCAACATTTACATTAATCAAACAGTCAAAAAGAAATGCTTTAAAATTTAATTTTTTATTGTGGATGTTTCTGGCAACTTTGCAGAACAGATTATAATTAGAATGGTACAGTTGGTCCAAGCTTGATTGGAAATTAAAGACTGTTAAAATCTTTTATCTTTTACTTGTTTCAGCCATTAACCTGTGGCCATACTGGGGCACCACCTTGAAGAAATTTTAGTTGAATGAATTGACCCTCCATACTTGGTTGCCCATGTTCTTAGAAATAGCAGCTAAATCTTTCTTTCTCATATCACACCTTATTCTTTTTTTTTTAAAAAAAGGGTATTTTAGTCCTTGGTCTATTGTGTTTGAAATAATGTAAGAAGACCCTAGCTGGAACACATTTGATCATACAGCTGCATTCTTAGGACTGATATGGGGCTAAGCAACAACAATAACAATACTTTATCTAAAGCAAAATAAACTGAAACTAATTAATTCAGCAAATGAATTTAGCAAGATGGTGCTGGGGAGTGTTCATCATGGCTAAGCCCTCCTTTCCAGCCCAACTCTTTTGCCATAGTTCTCTCTTCTTATTTATGATTGGTCCAGGATTACATAATTATGATTCTACAGAACATTAACAGAAAGTTTAAAACTGTCTGTGGGAACTTCTCTATGCTGGATTTGGTAGATGGAAACTGAAAGACACCCATCGTATATGTGTATCTCTATATCTATATATGTGCCTTTGTGTTTGTGTTTGTCCCCTATCACAGCTTGACAACTTGTGATAGTGTGTTTATGTTCCTGTAACTGAGCAGTTCAGTAACAGTGACCGATAGATACCAAGCTTAAAAAATAATTACTGAAGATGGTTTAGAGAAGAAATTACAGACATGGATGCAAAATAAAGAATTGAGAAGTCAAAAGTAAACTTTGAATGATTAAAACACGAGAAAGAAGTTAGGACCTTGCTTCCATAAAGGAAATGAGCTCACCCAAGAAGAAGTTAGAAATTCTTTATTGTTATACCATGTGTGAAAAAATGGGAGCACAAGAGAAATAATAGGATTACAGGCAGGCTGACAAAGACACTAGATTTTCTATGCAGCAAATGCACAAAAGTAGTTACTAGAAAAAATACATGCGAAATAAACTTCTTCAATTCTTGGAAAATCTCAGTAGAAGTAATTGACTGCATTTTTCATTATTTAAGTAACCTCATAGGCAAGACATCTCTAGTTCCTTGCACTGAAAGCATAGGAACTAGAGAAAGAATGTGATGGAAAAAGTTATGTTGGTAACAAAGGTTTTATACCCCAAAGTGAAGGGCAAATTATAAGAGGTTTGTGTATAAAGTACAATGTTACATGGTAATGAAATATGGACTTTGAATGCAGGGGATTTATGATGAAAAAATTCATTTGTTGTTGTGATGATAAAATGCCTCAAGAATATGCTGTAAGCTGGTTGGCTAGCAAGAAATAGCAACATAGATTCAGAAGAGCTTGTTAGTTTGAAGGTCATAGCAACCTCTCAAGGGCTGATGTCATAATAAAGCATTACAGTCAGTAAAGTGGATAGTTTTATGAAGGACATCTAGCCATGTGAAAAATGAAACTTCCAGCAAGCAGTGATTCACCAACCAGTCTAGGGCAATAGTAACTTCAAATAAGAGCTGATTCAGAATGAGAGTAGGAATGCAGATGTAAAATGATGATAATTATGATGACATTGACGATAACAATGACGATGATGAAAGCAGTGATGATAATGATGATTGATTGATGATGACATATGTGTTTCTGCTAATGTTATTTAGAGAAAAAATTTTGCTATTTAATCCTGGACCAGCCATAAATAAGAAGAGAGAACTATGGTGAAAAGATTTCACCCATGATCACCATCCAATTCTGAAGCATAATATACTGAGAACTACATTATCTTAAATATATCCTTCCCTTTTTAAAGATTGCTAGATGTAATTTAAGGCAAACTTAGTTGGTTTCAAAATTTGGCACACGGCCTGGAGTTTCGGGGGTTGAGGTAAATCAGTTATATCGACCCCAGTGCTCAGCTTATTTTATCCCCCTGAAAGGATGAAAGACAAAGTTGGCCTTGGCAGAATGTGAACTCAGAATGTAAATGCAAATGAAAAGCTGCTAAGCATTTTGCCTGATGGGATAACGAGTCTCCCAGCTCATAATTGTAAGAAAATGAATCTGAAAATAAGCATGTGTGAATTTGATAGGGTGGGGATGAGGTATTTGCATTATATGTGTGTGTGTATATATATGTATATGAATATATATGTATGCATTTGTGTGTCTATCATCATCATCGTTTAACATCTGCTTTCCATGCTAGCATGGGTTGGATGATTTGACTAAGGACTGGCGAAACAGATGGCTGCACCAGGCTTCAATCTGATCTGGCAGAGTTTCTACAGCTGGGTGCCAGTCATTGAAGTGTCCAATGAAGTAAAGGTACATAAATGTCTATATATGTATATATGCATATAATGTACTGATCCTTGATAGAAAGATCAACAAAAAAAGTATTCCATTTGGTGAGAGACATTATTTATTTAAAGGAGACAATATATATGTCTTTAAGTACTACAAACAGTTTATATGTATGTGTGTGTGCATACATGTATATTTATAAAAGTCACAAAAGTGACAAATGGTACTGACTAGCACCACTTTTGCTAAAAATAAGAGTTAAAACAACTCAAAAAGCCACAAAAGCACTGAACTTAATGACTAACAAAGGGAGGTAAGTCCCCTGCATACATAGTCGGATAGCGATTTCAGATTTTGATGGAGACCATCTTAATCCTCATCATCTGTCATTTTTCTGACCTCTATTAATTTTGCTTTTAGGTTTTAATTGCTAATAAGTCATCTTTTTCAATTTATTGTTTACACTTTCACCATTATGAAAATCAGCACGTTTTCAACGGTTTTCTTATAAAACTGACAGAGGTAGTTGAGTTTAACCCTAGGGCATTAAGGGTCACTGATGTGGATCAAGATGGTCTACATCAAAATCCTAAATTGTGATCCGTCTATGCACACTGGGGATTTACCTCCCTTTGTCAATCATTAAGTTTAGTGCTTTTCTGG
Organism: Octopus bimaculoides; assembly: GCF_001194135.2. Taxonomy (NCBI): domain Eukaryota; kingdom Metazoa; phylum Mollusca; class Cephalopoda; order Octopoda; family Octopodidae; genus Octopus; species Octopus bimaculoides. The sequence continues at coordinate 23,688,143 of NC_069001.1, read as the reverse complement.
CTTATTGCGCTGTTTTAGCTCTTATTTTTAGCAAAAGCAGTGATAGCCAGAACCATCTGTCACTGTTGTGACCTCTATTAATTTTGCTTTTCGATACTAATTGCTAATAAGCCACCCTTTTTAATTTATTGAAGGAATTGTATTCTGAAATATCATCAGACTATGGATAACTAAATTAAAACAGGTATATAGTCCATCTTTTGTATTATAGTGTATTGTTGTACCATTCAAAACTTTTTAATCTTTACAAATACTACACAATGCTTCAAGCGTACTACAATACTCTCCTATATATATATATATATATATATATATACAAGCAAAATAAGTAACAGGATATCAAGTAGTAATGCAGTATGACCGTTTCAAGTGGCTCCATTTAATCAAACAGTGCAATCATCACATCAATTTAAAGGCAGTGCTATCTTCAGCTGCACAAAGTATAGAATTTTTTAACAAGTAGAACACATTAATATAATTTTCCTTAAATATTTTAACACAGTAAGAAGATGGAAGAAATTCATATTGTCGCTATTGTAGTAAAGTGGCTAAGGACAGACTACAATTTCTTAGAATCGCATGGAGCATAGTGAGGTTATAGGGTTGTAATTCATTTCTAATTTATTTATCTCTATTCTAATTTATTTATATATATATTGACATACAGAAATTATAATAGAAATAAACCCTCTGAGAGTTTCTAGCGCTGAATCAACTGAATGGGTTTTTTCATTAAATTATAGTCTATGTAGCTGAGTATTCCATTAAGAGTATTCTGCTCTTAATGTAATCTTCAAGCAGCTTCTGCATGACAGGGAATATGATAAAACCGCCCCCTTAAATTACCAGTGGAGTTAATCCAATAGATTTAGTCACAGTTCCATTTTCCTAGTTTTATTCAAGAGGCTTATAATAACCTGGAGATTTGGTGGATGACACTGAAGATATATCATAATGAAGTTGAAGTCAGGACCTCGTGATTATAAAGTAATATTTTCAACCACTTGGTCACATGTACTTCTTGAACCTCATACAAACACAGATATATACTCATATGCACATAGGCAAATACATACAACAGGGACATGTGTACACACACGCACACCCAAACACACACAACTAATGGAAAATGATGAAGCTACACAACAACAAGTAATGGAATTTGTAATTGAGAGGATGTTTATCTACTTCAACATTTATGACATTATAATAACATCTGCGTGTTTGTGTGTGTGAGTGAGATGACAGTATATATATATATATATGAACATTTATGCTTCAGTATTTGTATATATACATATATATTCACTCATTAGACTGTGCTTCAGCTGGAGCACTACCTTCAAGGATTTTTGCTGAGTGTATTGATGCAGTGTTTATCATCATCATCATAATCATCAAGTTTATCATTGTTACTGTTGTTGTCATCATTTAACGTCCGTGTTCCATACTGGCATGGATTGGACAGATTCACGGGATCCGATAAGTCGAAGGACAGCACCGTGCTCCAATGTCTGTTTTGGTATGCATTTTATTGAAGCGTTAAGTGACAGAACATCAACATGGAGGACTTTTTCAGGTGGTGGTAAACATGAGGACTAACATGGAAATACATGCATGCATATATGTATACACACACACACACACACAAATAAAATGGATTTCTGCTGTTTCTAAAAATAAACAAACCCCTTATCAAAATCTTGAAGCTATAAGATAATGCATGGTTTGTTTATCAACCACATGGTTCTCGGTTCAGTTCCACTGTGTGGCAACTTTGGCAAGTGTCTTCTGCTATAGTCTTGAGCTGACCAAAGCCTTGTGAATGGATTTGGTAGATGGAAACTGAAAGTCTGTTATATATATGTATATATATATATATATATATATATATATGCTTGTGTGTCTGTCTGTGTTTGTAACCCCACCATATCTTGACAGCCGATGTTGGTGTGTTTCTGTTTCCGTTACTTAGCAGTTCAGCAAAAGAGACCAATCGAATAAGTACTAGGCTTACAAAGAATTAGCTTTTATTAATTTGATATGGAATGTCGATTGAATTTCTAATCTTATCCTTACAGAGACAATTTCAGACATGTTTCAATATTATTAGACCTCATCAATGAACTATAGTATAACTATATTGCAAATTTGATATGCTCCAGCATGGCCACAGTCAAATTACTGAGACAAATAGAAGAATAAAGCAATGAAAGAATATAAAGAAACAAGCATTCAAATTTGAGAGAGAGTAATGTGAATGTGAAAGGGTTACACTTATTGCCATGTCAGAAACCCCATAACAATTACTTCCACCTACAGTTCCTTAATCTGAGCAGCTATATATCTCTTCTGCAGCAAAGAAACCTGTTCTGACCCCTTTCTTCAACTCAAACTTTTTTAACCCTTCCTACCCTAATCTTTCATTTCCTAGCATAAAGTTACAGCCTTCTTCATTGTAGTCCTACTTTATCAATGGGGATCTTAGTCTTTAATTCTGGTACCAGGATAAAAAAAAAAGCACCCAGTTCATTCTATAAAGTAAGTAGTTGGCTATAAGAAAGGCAAGAGATTTTGACTTCACAATAAGATTCCTCCAGCCTACTGCTGGCTTCTGTTCAATTGTTCAACCCATTTCAGCATAAAAGAAAGATATTAACAAAAGATGATGGCAATGAAGATGAGGATGAGCTCTGTGTGTATGTGTGTACATGTAAATATGTGTGTGTGTGTGTGTGTGTGTGTAATCATATATATATATATATATATATATATATACTGTTGTGTCTGGAGAGAGTCATTTTCTTATTGTGCCTTGAAATTTTACACACTCACCAGTAAAATTTCCACCTATTTCTTATTTTTATTTTCCTAAATAAAAACTAAAAATAAGAAATAAGTGGAAATTTTAATGGTGAGTGTGTTAAATTTCAAGGCACAATAAGAAAATGACTCTCCCCAGACAACAGAATATGCTTCAACACACGAAATCACATAAAAA
>NC_069001.1:23680078-23684114 GCF_001194135.2 Octopus bimaculoides | reverse complement strand
AAAATAAAAAATAATAATAAGGCAGAATGCTAAACTGAAAGCATATTTTAAAATAGCTGTGTATAAGGAGGATTAAAAAGGATTTCTAACCGGCTTTCATTGCATAGCAAATTTTCAAGAAGAGGGAGAATGAAAACGTTTTTTACAAAAAAAATAAAAAAATAATATATAAAAAAATAAATATACCAATACATTATATCGTCTTTTGAGCTTTTAAAGTTCAATGGTAATCCATGTAGATAATTGTTAGAAAGATGAGGATGCATGGAATAAAGAGTTGTGTTGTGTTTAAAAAAAGGGGCTGAAAGTTTGTGTTAAGCAGGAAGTGTGGTGTAAAAACAGGAAGTGTGTGTAAAGGAAGATAATTCTGTGGGTTTTATACTCTTTAATTGGAGTTCTGGACTCTATGTCAACAGGAAGTTTATACACATCTATATTAAAATATTTTCAGTTTAGCATTCTGCCTTATTAATATTTTTTTATTTTCCTATTATTTATCCACGTGCGGTTAACACAACCCCACCATTTACTGACATATATATATATATTTATATATATATATATATATATATATATATATATATTTATATATATGTGTGTGTGTGTGTGTGTGTGTGTGTGTAGGAAGGAGCACTCTGTCATTTACAATGTTGAGGATCCAAGCTGATACGATCAAGAGAGCAACTTGCTCGTGAAATTAACGTGCATGCGGCTGAGCACTCCACATGCTCAAGGACACAATACATCACCGGGAATTGAGCCAAATGCCCTAACCACTGAGCCACATGCCTTCACTATCTATCTATCTATATATATATATATATATAATACAAAGAATATATAGGCATGTATGCACACATATATGCATGTATCTGTTTGTGTGTGTGTATACACAATATTAAGGATTTGGGAGAGAATGAGGTACTTAAATGATAGGCACTAGGTTGGGTCAAATTGATTTGTAAACACCACCTTTAGTTGAATAAATATTCTGGGTACTGAAGTACATCCAGTGAAATATACAGGTTTTGCAGACAGAGAATTTAACCCTTACAAGTATTTAACACCGAGTGGGGTGGGGTGATGTAATTTCAGTTTGGGGTAAGCAATTGAACTACTAAATTGAAATTACAACCTTATTAACAAACGTAATAAATCAGTGATTCACTGTCCTCAGTTATTCTTAAGATTTTCATATTAAAATTTACACACATCCTACTAAATCAATTTAAATGGATGTAAGAAAATAAACTTCTTATCTAATGTGTTATTAAAGAGTCTGTCTATTTCTGGTTTACCTGTATAATACAATAATGAATCCTCTTTAAATTAACTCAGATATTAATGTGTGGTGTCATGTAAAAGTGCATGTGCAGTGTCATATAAAAGCACCTGTGCAGTGCCACGTAAAAGTGCTTGTGCAACATGACATAAAAGTGCTCGTGCAGTGCCACTTAAAATGCCCAGCATGCTATGTTAAGTGGTTGGTGTTAAGAAGGGCCTACAGTTGTAGAAACCATACCAAATCAGACTGGAGTCTGGCTTGTCAACTCTGGTCAAACTGTCAAACCCATGCCAGACTGACAACAGACGTTAAATGATGATAATGATGATGATTAATAAATTAATTAAATTCTCAAGTTATTTTATCAATGTTTCTTCTTTTTCTTTCTTTGTATACTAACCATATAAAACTGGTTCCAAATCTTGGTACAAGGCCATGAATTTCAGGGAAGGGACAAATCAATTACATTGACCCCAGTGTTCAACCAGTCCTTTTTTAATTGACCCCGAAAGGATGAAAAGCAAAGATGACTTGGGCAGAATTTGAACTCACAATGTTAAGACAGATAAAATGCCTCTCAGCATTTCACTCAGCATGCTAACAATTCTGCCAGCTCACCACCTAAATAGTAACCATATGATATTGTTACAAACTTTTACTAAATAATCTTTAATTATCAAAAATTCTATTCACCAAGTATTACACCAGATATGTTTTAGTTTTATATTTCATACAATCAAATATAATTTTATTTAATAAAATTCTATTTAATGGCTAATTTTTGTATATAGAAATAGCATGGGAAGTTGTTAGATCATATATTCTTTAAAATTACATTGTATTTAACTGATGAATCATGCTACTAATCCACTCTTGCTATGGACCACCACCACATGAAGACATTTTATACTAATAAACTTCTCTAGTGCTCTTTCTCACAGACTTCTATTCTCCAACAACCGATAATATCTTGACCTTTCCGACCATGAACTTTACAAGTAGATAACGACTAAGAGAATGTAATATTATATGATCATTATCTACTTCTTAAACCTAAGCAACTGAGTTCGTAGCAACTTTTAGAAAATCTAAAAGAGCCATTTTTGAGCTTCAATAAGTTAAGTTTGCAATATGACCATTCCAGTATTGAATTGATTAATTGATTATTTAATTAAATTGGTTGTTTAATTGATTGAAAGCCATTGTATATTGAAGGCATGATTATGCAAGCTTTACACAACATATATCAGCCAATAAAATCAATTGTTCATCCTTTGTCTATTTATTGTTATATTCAAATTTGTGAATTTGGATTTATAGTTTGTATCTGCCAAGAGATATAGCTAACCCACAGGGATTACTCAGACACTGGCTCTCATGATCTTAACTGATTGGAAGTGTTATCATGTACCTGTTTTATCTTGGTGTAAAAGATGGGCTACAGCAAATATTCTGCTCAATACCACAGACTTGCCTGACCGTAACCAGTTGAGCATGTCCATTAGTGGTTGACGATATGCATGTCTCTGATCAGGAGCAGAAGTTGTGGGGGAGCATCATAACCATGTGTTAAAAAGAATTCTTTTGGGTCTGAATAATTCAGCTCTAGAAACATGGATGTTTCATTCAACATCCTTAAACAAGCCTTATTTAGGGATATTTTGAGGAGGATGGGCTACTCAGTCAGAAGAAAACTGTAAGTGAATGCCACCTACATGGTCATGCACAGTTTATCTTGATATGGAAACACCATGTCACGCACACATAGTTGTGATGCACATGCTTGGTGTACCCTTATCAAACAGGTAATAATGACAGGTATATTGGGCTTCATATAGTTGTACCCCAGTGTCACTTTGATGGCATATGCTGCTCTTTCACTCAATAATAATAATGATAATAATAATAGTTTGAATTTGGCCATCCTCATGGACACTTCAATGATTTCTCACAAGCACACCATTTATCACGGTGCCCTATGCATATTCTTAATTTGTCAACATTTGCCATTCCATTGTTCTGAAGCAAGTTGTCCACATAGGTTATTAGATTCTTATTTAACTGATTAGTAATAATAATAGTAATAATAATAATCCTTTATTCTATAGGCACAAGTCCTGAAATTTTGGAGGAGAGTCTAGACAATTATGTCGACCCAATACTTAATTGGTACTTATTTCATTGACCCTGAAAGGAAGTAAGGTAAAGTCGCCCTTGGTGGAATTTGAACTCAGAATGTAAAGACATTTTGTTTAGCGTCAAACAATTTTGCCAGTTCACCACCTGAATAATATTAATGTTGCGGCTGATGATGGTAGTGGTGGTGGTGGTGGTGGTAGTGTCAATGGCAGTGGTGGTATGGCCATAGTTTCAGTCCTCAGATAGAGCTACGGGTATGTCCCTGTGTATGGCAGTTCATTGAATTTTGCTCCAATCTTATCAGCTGAAAATGATACCAAATGACTAGTAAGAGATGTCTCTCCCTCCTGCAGACATATCCTGAATGTTCCATTGGGTCGAGATTGGGAAGAATTAGAGAGTATATATATCTACTTGCAACTATACATTCACTTAAAGCAGTTTGTGTAAGCATGTTACAAGCTACAACAATCATACACACTTGCCCATCATGGCTAAAACCACTGTTATATATATATATATATATATATATATATATATGTGTATAAAACTATCTTTATCTTCAAACACACACACATGTATATATATATATATATATATATATATATATAT
>NC_069001.1:23676471-23679423 GCF_001194135.2 Octopus bimaculoides | reverse complement strand
TATATATATCAATATATTATAAATTAACTACCAACAAAAATAATTGGTAGGCTAACTCAAAAAATCATCACCAAAATAGCAGAAAAAAAACAAATTCTTTATACTGAAATATATATATTGAAGAAGATAAATATGTTCATTTGAATATATACGTTTTTGCGTCGTAACTCCTTTATTATTATTTATATATATATCTTTTCTCTCTTTTACTTGTTTCAGTCATTTGACTGTGGCCATGCTGGTGCACCACCTTTAGTCGAGCAAATCGATCCCAGGACTTATTCTACGGGGACGTAAACACATCAGCATCGGTTGTCAAGTAACGTTGGGGGGACAAACACAGACACACACACAAATATACATATACATGCATATATAACGGGCTTCTTTCAGTTTCCGTCTACCAAATCCATTCACAAGGCTTTGGTTGGCCTGAGGCTATAGTAGAAGACACTTACCCAATGTGCCACAAAGTGGGTTGAACCCGGAACCATGTGGTTGGTAAGCAAGCTACTTACCACACAGCTACTCCTGTGCCTATATATAAATATATATGCGTGTGTATATATATATATGTGTGTGTGTATGTATGTATACGTAAATATCAAATAATGAGAATGGCCACTCAACATTGCATTGGTGGTTAAAGAAACTTTATTTGTGTACTAAGGCTACCATTGGTTTCATGCTTAGGGAATACCTCAACAATTATCAAGCTTACCACAAGGAACAGTTATGTCCCTCTCCTATGTATAATAGTGATAGAGTCGTGTGATCCAAAAAAATATTGATATAGGCTGTTAGTATCAAGCACGTACATGACTTGTATAGATGACAAAAGCAGATGATATTTGATCGACAAAGTTTATTGATTAACATATGTTACACACTTACTCCCATATAAAATTAAATAGATACTTCAATAAGATGACTGCAACTATATATCTCATGATTTAGCAACAAAGATTGCGAATTATGCGATTATAGATTAATAGGTGTAGGGATGGAGAAAGTAAATCTAAACTACATATATTAACTGATCTAAATGTGTTTTACATCGCTTTTCTCCATGCAACAATCATACCTGAATGAAAACCGAGCTGAATATATATTCAGATTGGCTAGGAAAAAAATCATAGTACAGATTTACCATTCCAAACAACAATCATTGTGTGTGTGTGTGTGTGAGATCTATCTATATATATATATATATATATATATATATATATATATATATATATAGAGAGAGAGAGAGAGAGAGAGAGAGAGAGAGAGAGAGACTATTCTCACTCAGTACACTCACCTACACATCTACCTTTTCTGCTCTTCCATTATATTCTGTCTTCAATATTTACCTTGTACTTTCACCTCAAATCTCTCCGTCTTTCTCTGTCTCTCTCTCTCCTTTCTAATGGACAAGCTATGTATTCACCTCTTCAACTGTCCCTCTATCCTAGTTTTTTATCCCTCATTTCCATAACCCACTCAATTAAGGTGCTCTTATCTTGTGGGTACTTGGTGACCTCACCACTGCTAGTGTCACATGAGAAGCACCCAGTACACTCTGTGAAGTGATTGGGGTTAAGAAGGGCAACAGACTGTAGAAACCATGCCAAAGAAGACATTAGAACTTGGTGCAGTACTCTGGCTTGTCTATTCATGTCAAACTATCCAGCCTGTGCTAACATGGAAAATGGGCTGTTAAATGATGATGATGATGACGACGACGACGACGATGATGACGGCGGCGGCGATGGCGGTGATGATGAGAATGATGACGATGATGATGATACACAGGTGCAGGCATAACCATGTACTAAGTTGTTTTGCTTCACAACCCTCAGCATGTCACCTTTGCCAAATATCTTCTGCGAATTCTTTTAGTGAATGTAGATGATGGAAGCTGTACAAAGCCCATCACATGCATAAATGTGAGTGAGTGTGTGTGTGTGTGTGTGTGTGTGTGTGTGTATGTGTGTGTACATGTATATATGCATATATGATGTATGTATGTATGTATATGTATATAGGAATGTATGTATATATGTATGTAAGTGTGTATGTGGCATGTGTGTGTTTATGTGAATATTTACATGTTGCACCCAACTAAGCCACAGACAGGTGTCCTGTGAGGATATTCCTCAGGTAATAAATTGTTTGGTCACTCCACAAGTGGAATGTAATCTTTACTTTTTGTAAATCAGGTAAGTGTTTGCAACAGGAAGGACCCTAATTATTAGGTTTAAGCCTTTACCATTCACATTACTCCGTCAAAACTAATGTTTATATATCCACATTATTTTGAATTGCTCATGCATTATCTTGTAACTATGAGATTTTAAGTTCAATTGCAGGCAGTGACCTGAATAATAATAATGATAATAATAATCATAATAACAACATCAGAAAAATACCTTAGGAATGAGAACCCAGGTTCGAAACTTCCCTAAGGCACCTGATGAAGGCTGGAGAGTACATCAGCCGAAATGTGTTAACAACAAACAAGATGAGGACAAATATCCATCGAATGTAAATAATGTACATAACTCCTCATCTTGCAAATATAGAACAGCTGTCAGAGATGTCATTTTTTATAATTAATAGATAATTTTATTAATTACCTCTCCATTTTCTCCTCATTCTTTAAATATATATATATATGAACCATGGTTTATATGGTTACCTTATAGCTGATCTTTCTATAGATTGGTAACTAACCAGTATTTTCATTGGATTTATGATCTCTTAATGAGGTTTATTACCTTTACTTGATATATATGTGTGTGTGTGTGTGTGTGTGTGTGTGTGTGTCTTTTTGTGTCTATGTTTGTCCCCACCCCAACATCATCACTTGACAACCGATGTTGGTGGGTTTAAATTCCCAGAATTTAGCCATTCGGCAAAAGAGACCGGTAGAATAAGTACTAGGCTTACAAAGATTTCTTCAACTAA
>NC_069001.1:23673153-23676007 GCF_001194135.2 Octopus bimaculoides | reverse complement strand
TATATACACTTACATACAGGGTGTCCCCAAATATGTATACACACTTTAGCAGCTGATAATTCAATTGATGCTTTTTTCTTTCCAGATTAAACCCATTGGAATTAATGATGGTGGTCAGATTAAGCTTTGAACAAAAGAAATTTAGTCTAAAATGCTATTGAAAAATGTGAAAATGCAGTTGAAGTGCAAAGACAGTTTAGGAGGGAGTTTCAAACAGATCCACCAATGCCACTTACCATCACTTGAATTAGAGATAAGCTTGAAGCCGATGGAACTGTTCAGAATGTTCATGAGAAGCATTCCAGAAGACCACACACATTGACAATCCCCACAAAATAACATAACACATTCAAAAGGGATTTATATTTTATGATAAAATATGACTCTTTACTAATGCTCTGACAACAGGTTGCATCGTACCTGAATTTCCAGAGGGAAAAATTCTGAAGCTGGGTTGTTTGTTAGTGGTGCAAATGTCGATGTGTTCACTGAATTCTATTTTTCTGTATTCCCAAATTTTGATCTGGGATCTATGTAGAGCCATCCTTTGACATAGAGTGTTTTTGGTTTGGTCTATGTATTACTCTTGATACCCAGAGCAAGTTAATACATATATTAGGTTCTCCAAAGCACATGTGAAGTTGTTTTTCCTTGTAAAACATTGACCCTGTTTGAAAGAGAACTCCAATCCCTCAATTAAGTTGACAAATATACCATAGTTAGGTCTTCCGCATCTTTTGACTGATGGCTTCAGTGTTGTTGTCGAGCATACTTGGGCTTGTATTAGACTTTTTGTTGATTTGGGTTGTCTTTTACTCTTTATGATGGTATGTGTTTGGAGGATTAAATTCATTCTGTGGTCCCATTTTAGTAGTGGAATGTTCTGGAGGATGGTGTCGAAGGCTTCATTGTTAAGAGGGTTGTTTGTGGAGATGTATGGTAGGGCTTTTGGTTGTAAAATTTTCTTTAATTTGGTATGTCTGAGTGTGTGGGAAAACCTATATCAATTAGTGATGATGGGTAGTTCCTGGTAATGAGTGTATCCTTTAGTTCATGTAGTTGTATGTCCCTGGTGCTTGTATTAGAAACTATATATATATATATATCTATATATAGTGAGAGAGGGAGAATGACAGATACAGAGAGACAGACAAATAGGCTGATAGATAAAGACATATGTATTGATATATATATATATATGTATAATAGAAATATGTTAAAAAAACAAAATAGAAACTACCCGTGGAAATGTAAGGGGAAAGTATATATATATATATATATATATACATACCTACATATATACACACATGTATAGATACATAAATGTGTACATACACACACATATGCATGCATATGTAGATATGAATGTATGTATGTATCTATCTATCTATACATATGTGTGTAAATATGTGTGTGTGTGTATATACATATATGTATACCAATACCTACATATGTACATATAGATACAAGTAGAATATTTGTGCTTAAAGGTAGATGGACATGCGAAATTGGCAAAAAGTTCTCTTGTTCTCAGATAGACACAAGAATAAGCTGAAGAATATGAATGTTTAATTTTTCACAAGTGGCAGGAAATATACATGCTTTATCATCAAAAATGACCAAGTGGAGTTCTTTGAGTTCTAGAAATGAAGAATGAAAAAAAGAATAGAAAAAAATTGATAGAAACAGCAGAAGAAGACAAAAAGAGACAAAATAAAACACAATTCTGCATGAAATTGGTTGAAAGAAAGAAATCCAATTTGCTATTTCAAAATGAAATTATCAATGAAAAATATATTTCAATTCTTTCCAAAGACTTAACATCAAAGAAGCAACTATACATACAGGGGCATAGAAACACATATAAGTACAATAAGTATATATATATATATATACACATACACCTACGTATGTAAGTATGTATATATGTTTGTTTATACGTATACATGCATGTATGTATCCATGTATGTGTAAATGTATGTATGTTTGTTGTATACATGCATATATGTGCTTGTGTATGTGTGTTTGTATGTATGCGTATATGTATATATGCATGCACGTGTATATGTACAAATGTATGAATGTATGCATGTATGTATATATGTATGCATATGTATATGCATGTGTGTATGTATGAATGAATGTAAATATGCATATATATTTGCAGGCATGTGTATATGTATGTATATATGTATATGTATGTATGTATGTATAGGAGCATTTGCATTTTTTATGTGAAAGTGTCTCTGCCAAAAGATGAAAGTTAGCAGATTTGGCAATCTTTTCCCACATGCAATTATATTACATTATTATGAAGACTGGCATCCATTCTTTAAAAACCTTGACTTTGGTTAAAGGTTACAATACTGTATGTGAAAATTTTCAGTTAGTTAAGAAACAGAGTTAAACCCATTTTTCTTTTAAGTATCTTTGAAGTGACTGAACAAGGTCATCATAAAAGAATCTGACATCTTTTATCTTTTTCCATCACTCATTCATTAAGTCATGCATTCCAACGGTTTGCTGAAATTCATAAAAGTTCTTCAAATGTAGCTTCAGTTTGATAACTTCGTTTCGGCATTTTGTTTCTTTTTACTAGAATATGAGATTGAGCAAGGGTTGCTCTCACAGCCCTATCAGCGGTCGTCATCGTATTCATCATTACCATCACTATCATCTTCACTATCATCATCATCATCATCGTCATCGTTGTCGTCGTCATCATCATCGTCATCGTTGTCGTCATCATCATCATCGTCATCGTTGTCGTCATCATCATCATAAACATTGTCATCATCTCATCACTACAACCACCATCATCCCCATCATCATCATTATCATCATCACCATCACA
>NC_069001.1:23667839-23673143 GCF_001194135.2 Octopus bimaculoides | reverse complement strand
CATCATAAACATTGTCATCATCTCATCACTACAACCACCATCATCCCCATCATCATCATTATCATCATCACCATCACAATCATCATCATCATCCTTATCCTCCTCCTCCTTATCATCATCATCATCACCATTGTCACCATCATCCTCATAACCATTGTCAGCATCATCATCATCACCATCACTATCATCATCATCGTCATCATCATCAACAGTGGTGTTGTTTTACCATTGAGGCGGGTTTTCCACACATGGATGTCCTTCTTCCTGCCAATCTTCACCTGTTGCCAGGTAAGTTCATATTTCCCTTTGTTCCCCTTTATGGCCATCAACTGTATGGCAACGACACTTGCTTACACCTATCACAACACATCAAGACAAATACACACACACACACACACATCTAGATATATACACGACAGACTTCTTTCAGTTTCCATCTGCCAAAACCACTCACAAGGCTTTGGTTGGCTTGATGCTATAGCAGCAGACACTTGCCCAAAGTGCCATGCAGTGGGACTGAACTCAGAACCATATAGTTGGGAAGCATGCTTCTTACCACACAGCCATGCCTGTGCCTCTCTCTCTCTCTCTCTCTCTCTCTCTCTCCCTGTATATATATATATATATATATATATATATATATATATTAATCTTTTGTCTTTTATGCTTTACATGTTTCAATAACTGAACTGCAGCCATCCTGGGACACCGACTTGAAGGGTTTCGGTCAAACTCATCAGCCTCACTACTTTTGTTTTTTGTTTTAAGTTTGGTACTTATTCTATCATTTGCTTTTACAAGACTTTAAGTTACAGGGATGTAAACAAACTAACACCAGTTGTCAAATGATGGGCAGGGTACAAACACAGACACAAAGATACTATATGCATTTCCTACAGAAATTAGAGGCAACTGGATCTAATTTCAATAGAAAAATCTGTAGAGGTAACCTTAATATGTGATTTAATAGCACTGCTAACACAGGTAAGACAAAGTATTGACTTATAAAGCCTTAATATATTTTGTAGTATATTACGGTTGCATAACGAAATACAGTGTCTCTACAAGCAATTAATATGTGCATACCAGTTGCCAGGAATGTGTTTAATATGTGAAATGGTCAATCCAATTGTGTTACACTATTTGTGGAAGGTTAATGGGTTGGATGTGGTACTGAAGAAGGAACAAGAACTCCTGAAATATGCATGTACACCCATTACTTATCTTTCTATCTTTGATTCATGAAACATCATAACTTTCAGTCCTGTCTTTAATTTCTATGGAAAATCTGCAGAGATAACTTTAACAGGTGATTCAATGGCACTACTAACACTGTGGAACATAGTATTGACTTATAAGCCTTTAAGATAATACATCTTGGATTACATAGAACAAGCTACAAGGTGGTATCAAAAAGTTCCCAGACTAGTATGGTTTCATAAAAAATAACTTAAGTTTTAACATCATTTTCTTTGAAATAGGTACCTTGCACAGCAGTACAGTGCACTCAGCATTCCTGCCACTTTCTAAATCTGGCCTTGATGTTGTTTTCCATAAGCGAGTTGAGGACCTTCTGTAATTCACTCTGGATCTTGACAACGGTGTTAAACTGGTAAAATTTGAGCTGCATTTTTATCTTCAGGAAGAGATGGAAGTCTTCAGATGCTAAATCTGGGGAATAGAGCAGGTGTGGAGGCAATACCATGTTATTTTTGGCAAGAAACTGATGAGTGAGGAGAGGTCAGTGACAGGGTGCATTGTCATCATGAAGAATCCGATTCTTCATGCTCCACAGATCTGGTTGCTTTCACAAAATGTTTTCCCTCAAATGCTTCAAAATGTCACAGTAGAACTCTTGATTGCCAGTCTGGCCCTTGGAGGTGAATACTCAATGCACAATACCACATTTCCAGGGTTGGCACTTGTGCCAGGTCTTCCAGATCACTCATTGACTTCCAGGAAAGTTCTTCCACTTTTGAAGCATCCGCACCACTCAAAACATTATGTACAACCAATTGCCTCATTGTTGTAAGCTTGCTGAAGCATGTTCAATGTCTCTGTAGCAGACTTCTCAAGTTTAACGCAAAATTTCCTGTTGGTTCTTTGTTCCTGTTCATGACAAAATCACAGACTACAGCATGCGTGTGATCCCAAAATCACAAATTTCATGACTAGTGAAGTAAACACAGTGATGTCACTTGGCACACTGTCTCATGAAGGTCACTGCTAGCTCTCCTTGCACATGCAACTATGTACTGCCATGTGTTGGTATGTTAGAGAATTAGTCCAGGAACTTCTTGATACCACCTCATATATTGTCAAAATGAATCATTGGATGTTTGTAGATTTTGTGGTTGATAAATATAAATTGAATATCATGGACAAAATAGGCTAAGATCAATGAAAACAACACAACACTGATTACTTGCTTTCGTGCAAAAATCAGTATGCTATGTGTGTATATGCTTGTCTACGTGTTTGGGTGCAGAAGTGTAAACACCACTCCTGTAATGTCTTGGTGAATTTGCACTTACTGAAATCTATCTTATACATATCACTATAGCTTGTGTAGTCATCTATACTTTTAATAAACGAATTTCCTCTAGTTGTAATTATCCTACAGTTTTGTCAAAGATGAAGCAAACAGAAAGTGTATACCTTCTATCTTTTACTTGTTCCAATCAATAGACTGTGGCCATGTCGGAGCACCACCTAGAAAAATTTAATTGAATGAATTGACCACCGTAAGCTTGGTACTTATTCTATCAGTATCTTCTGCTGAACATCTAAGTTACTTAGATATAAACAAACCAACACTAATTGTCAAGCAGTCATAAGAGACAAATGCACACACACACACACACATGTATATACAGCAATGCCTCAATTTACAAGTTAATTTGTTCTCAGAGACTGCTTGTAAAGTGAAAACTCATAAAACAGAGCAATAATTTCTCATAATAGTAATGTTATAAATCGTAATTCCTTCCCAGAAAAATATTTTATCTAGAAATTTATAATACTCAAAAAGAAATGGCAATAAAATGACAATAGAATGTAAAAAATATATCATGTAAAGTTAAAAGGATGCCAAGATCATTTATAGTAAAAAATATTATTATAATCGTTCTCTGAATTACTTTTACTCGCACTTCTAGACGCGACTGCTGATTCACAAGCTCTCATAGATGGACTTGCAGAGTTCCTTTTGAAAAACAAGTCTAGAGTTGTTTGCTTAGAAGAAGCATATTTTTGCTCTCTATAAATTTCTCGGTAATATGCAAAAACATTTGTTGTGGTAGTAGAAACTTTTGCACTTCATTCAAAATTTGTATCTTGTGCTTGAAAAATAAAACTCATAAACTCAGGGTCTCGTAAAGTGGGTCCTCATAAAGTGAGGTATTGCTGTATATCTTTCATTCTCTGTCTCTTGTAGGACCACATGGGAGACACAGACTGGATTCAAAATGCAGTCCACTGAAATTAATGGCAGGAGTACCTTAGTGAGATGGCATAAATAGAATATGATTCTTAATCATCATGACAGACAAACCAAAGAAGAATATACAACCAGAAATTCCATATTTGCACCCAAGGAAAATAAAAGAGGACTTGTCTTGGACTGTAGCAACAGCAGTAAACATGGCTACATAAAGGACCCTTATGGAAGGCAGATTAATGCTGGGTGTATACAGAAAAAAAAGATGAAACGTGCAAGGTATTCCAAAACCACATACCAGGTTTTTATCCCTTTCTCTTACTCTCTCTTCTCTTCCCTACTTCTTTCCACTGTTATAAGAAGAGATAATAAATTGATCATCATTAACTGTAACTTTAGTTTTTGTTTATGTATGAATTTAAATAGAATACACTTTGTAGTATGGCTGCATAATGAAATACAGTGTCCTTACAGCTCATTAATATTTACACACCAGCTTTCAGGAATGTATGTAATACGTAAAGTTGGTATATCCAATAACGTTACACCCTGGTATTTAGAGGCTATTTAAGCACTGAGTTCATGGATGGTTAATAGGTTTGATGGAGGTTGATGAAGGAGAAAACTGGAATATGGCTTATACACCCATCACCCAGTTTTCATCTTCGATCTCATTGTCGTTGTTTACGTCAGGCATCTCGGATACAAAACATTGTAACTAAAATCAGTGCTGGCTATAATTTCTATAGAAAATCTAGAGAGATAACCTTAACAAATAATGTAATAGCACTGCTAACACAGCACTGACTTAATATACTTTGTAATATATTACGTTTGCATAACGAAATACAGTGTCCCTACAGCTCATTAATGTATGCGTGTGTGTGTGTGTGTGTGTGTGTAATCTATTGTAGTATCTTATGTTTGCACAACGAAATTCAGTGTCCCTACAAGTTCTTAATATCTACGTACCAGTTGCCAGGAATGTTTTTGATATGTAAAGTTGGTATATCCAATAACATTACACCACTATAGTTAGTGGTATTTAAGCAATGTGTTTATAAATGATCAAGGGGTTGGATGGGTACTGATGAAAGAGCAAAAACTACTGAAATACGGTATATACACCCATTACATATTATTCATCTTTGATCTCATTATTGTTGTTTGTACCAAATGTCTCAGATACTATACGGAATAACAAATCAGTGCTGGCCATAATTTCTCCGGAAAATCTGTAGAGATAACCTTAACAAGTGATTAGATAAAATTACTAGAAAATCTCCAGCTGTGTTATGCTGAGGATTTCAAATAAGGATGAAATTGCATCATACATGGCTACTATAATGATAATAAGGAATATTTATAAAAGAATTATATGCAATAAGATGTATGCTCTTCTCATTCTTTTCACACTTTCAAAAAAAAAAAAAAAGAAATTTCTCCACAGAAGACAAAGGATGGATATGCTTAGAAATGATTATCTCCTGTTGAGCAGGAAATCTCTTTCCTTCTCTGTCTCTACCACAGTATATATACAGCTTCCTGTAAGACCACACACACATATATATATACATGCATACATATATATATATATATACACACACACACATATATATACATATATACATCATCATCATCATCATCATCATCGTTTAACGTCCGCTTTCCATGCTAGCATGGGTTGGACGATTTGACTGAGGACTGGTGAAACCGGATGGCAACACCAGGCTCCAGTCTGATTTGGCAGAGTTTCTACAGCTGGATGCCCTTCCTAACGCCAACCACTCAGAGAGTGTAGTGGGTGCTTTTACGTGTCACCCGCACGAAAACGGCCACGCTCGAAATGGTGTCTTTTATGTGCC
>NC_069001.1:23666331-23666854 GCF_001194135.2 Octopus bimaculoides | reverse complement strand
GGTAACCTGGGGGGGGGGGGGCTGCTGCACTAGACTCCAGTCTGATCTTGCATGGTTTCTATGGCTTGATGCCCATCTTTACACCAACCACTTTACAGAGTGTGCTAGATGCTTTTATGTGGTACCACACGAGTGCTTCTACGAGGTACTGCATGATCACTTTTATATGACATCACACCGGCACTTTTATGTAGCACTGCATGGGTGCTTTTACATAGCACAAACACAAGATATGAATACACATATATATATATATATATATAAACATATACACACACATACATATATACATATATATCCACACACACAATGAGCATCTTTTAGTTTCCATCTAAAGAATCCACTCATAAGGCTTTAGTTGGCCTCAGGTTATAATAGAAGGACAATTTCCCAAACTGCTATGGAATGGGACTAAACGTGGAACCAGGTGATTAAGAAGCCAACTTCTTACCACAGTGTCATGCCTAATATATGTATATGTATATATATATATATATATATATATATATATATATATATATAT
>NC_069001.1:23663266-23664327 GCF_001194135.2 Octopus bimaculoides | reverse complement strand
ATATACATATATATATATACTTTATTTAAAAGCAGCAGAAATATAACAAAAGACTGTTACTCAGAGTTATATTTCTGCTGCTTTTAAATAAAGCATATTACCCTACCTCTGGTATTTGAGTACTCTTTTTTCCACCTTGTTGCACATTTACATACTTACTCCGGTATATATATAAACATATATATATATATATATATATATATATTTCTCAGGAAGACTTGGGATGAAGTGGTGAGAAAGTATTTTCAGATGTTGGGCTTCACAAAGAGGATGACAGGGGATTGAGACTTCTTGTGGTTTGCTGTGCTTGAGAAGAGATGTCAAGCTAAGTAAGTACATGGTTGACCTTGCATACAAGCATATCCCCTGCATCCCTCTTCAGCTGAGCATTATTAACATTGCAGGCTCATGAGTGCTAGTGTCATGTAAGAATCACCTGTGCCTGTGCTGGTGCCACATTAAAAGCACCCAGCACACTCTGTAAAGTGGTTGGCATTAGGAAGGGTACCCAGCCATAGAAACCGTGCCAGAACAGACAGTTGGAACCTGGGAAGCTCTCCAGATGGCAACCTCCTGTCAAACCGTCCAACCCATGCCAGCATGGAAACTGGATGTTAAATTTCAGTATCTGCTTGGTATCTTTATTTAAAGCATCCCTCACAATGTTTACTAAGCCATGGTACGCTACCTTAATGGATTACAATAAGATATACTGAAAACTCTCAAACAACATTTGGTTCTATTTTCATTTCAGCTAAGTCTTTCTCTAAAATTGTATAAATATATTCCTGGAATTTATGTTTACATTTTAGAAGCAGGAAAAAAAATTCAGTTGATTACAGCAGCAACAAAAACAAGAACACTAATGAATATCAAGGCTGCATTGTGTCAAAATTTCCATTATAATTTGTTTTGAGGCAAATTATATTTTGTCATAAATGAAATCTTGTTACGCTACTTACAAACCAACAGCCAGATACTCATACAGAACTTCCCTTAATTTAATACCCCAACACCTCAAAGACAAATGCTAAAGCATTTTGTGTGTGTGTGTATGTATA
>NC_069001.1:23661516-23663162 GCF_001194135.2 Octopus bimaculoides | reverse complement strand
ATATATATATATATATATATATATATATATATATATATATATACATGCATACAAACACACACACACCTATATATATATATAGAGAGAGAGAGTACAGATAAAATTGTGTTTAGTAACATAATGTAATAAGTAGATACAATAAGTGATGAGGTTCGTTTACCACTAAAACTCCAAGTTGAACTGTGACTAAAACAGAAGTAGTGTTGTAGCTGCCTAGCAATGAATGGCTATAAGTGGTTCATCATTGAGCAGGTATATATCTATCTAGAAAGAACGAACAACTAAAACATGTGGTGTCATTTTAGAGCAAGTAATTTACAATTCAAACATAGTTCCAGAGTTGTTATGGTAGACAAGGGATTAAGATCTGCATAAAGTATCTTACAACTGTTTCTAGAACAGCTATGCATATCTTATTGGTTCATATCTTATTGAGTAAATACTTCTTTATAAAAGCCTACTATTCCATCTTTAGAGAGGAAGAATTAAGGAATATCTTTAATAAAGGATATTCATAAACCCTTCAACAATGGATATGATAACTACTAATATCCTTTATTAAAGATATTTGTCAATTCTTCCTCTCTGAAAACAGAGTAGTTGGCTTTTGTATGGAAGTCTTTGCTCAGTGAAATATGCACAGCTGTTCTAGAAACAACTGTAGGACACTTTATGTACAGCTTCTTAATCTCTCATTTACTTTAACAATTCAACGATTACATTTGAATTATATATTACATACACACTCACATACACATATATACTTTTATTTTTTTCTCTACTGCCCTTAGTCATTCGACTGTGGCCATGCTGGACCATTACTTTCAGGGTTGTTTAGTTGATTATATGAAACATTGATTAGTCTAGAATTGATTTTATTGATAATTTTAAATACAAAATCGCTAACAATCCTTTGGCATGAGAAGAGATGAGTTTGGTAAATAACTTGATAGGGTAAGAAAACTTCATACTATTTTAGTTTTTGGATGTACTGCATTTCATCCCCACCTCCATGCAGATATATATATATATATATATATATATATATATATATATATATATATATATATACGCATGTGTATGGATGCATATGTATATAAAAACAAATACAAATAACAAAAAAAAAAACAAGTCCTGGGTACTTTCACAGTTAATATTATAAAGTTGACAAACAAGGAAGAATAAAAGTTATAGAGTAAAAATGTAATGCTTCAGTCATGGCCCTTCGTTGGAAAGTCTGGGGGAGACTGGAAAGAGAAGGAAGAGAGAGAAAGAGATAAAAAGGAAGAGAGCCAGATGAAAATGCACACGAGTCAAGTTCTCATGTTCAACCACTGACCAAGGATATATATATATATGGGAGAATATACAAATAATAACAACAGACGAGGACAGGTGGTGTAAATAACAAAAGTATATATTAGTATGACGCTCGGGAATACGGAAAGTCTTTGACGTTTCGAGCTACGCTCTTAAACAGAAAGAATACGGAGACAAGGAGAAAAACACGGAGAAAAAAAAATTGATATATATATATATATATGCAAACACCCACACACATGCGCACACATACATACACATAAATACACACGAACATGGTGAGCCAAAAGTCATGCACTAAAACATTTGACATTTTATTTATATCA
>NC_069001.1:23659514-23661100 GCF_001194135.2 Octopus bimaculoides | reverse complement strand
TATATATATATATATATCTTATATATTTTATGGATCATACATCGTATTCTTCACATGAGAGCTAAATAGTTTTACTTTCTTCCTCCATTTCTTTTCCTTTTTCACGATGATCTAGATAAAAAGCAGAGTTAGCAAATTCCTTTGGACATCCCACACAGTGACTTGTTTAAAATGGTAATGGTACATGTGGAACTATTCACACTGTAGTAATCCTGGTTATCAAACTGATGAGATTGTTGAATACAGAAGAATGGAAATGATTGGCTATAAAGAAGGCTTTTCTCTTCCATAATTTGTTGTTTTAGTTGTGAACCTTGTTGATCAGGAGTCAGCCATGTTTGAATATCATTCCAATGCCTCGTTTCCAACTGCCTGGGGAGAGGATAGAAATAACTGTGAGTAATAATGATAATATTAATTATTACCACACACCCGTTTTTGGTGCTGTTGATAGCAGCAATTGGTGCAAATATGCTATGAAACTCATGGAAAGCAGAGCTCAATTGAATGGCCAGTAATTCTTATGAAATCCTCCATCCTTTAACTGGATTGCTTTTCATCCTGCAGGGAGAGTGTCCAAAATCATTCTCCTCACCAAGCTAGCTTGATAGAATGGCTGTATTAGTGACTGACAATCCCACCATGTGACAGGTTGTACTGGATTACATGTTACTAGTAGCCCAAGGTGCCATGCAGTGGGAATGAACCCGGAACCATGTGGTTGGTAAGCAAGCTACTTACCACACAGCCACTCCTGTGCCTATGTATGTATACATGTATGCATGTATGTTTTTTTCTTATTTCTTTCATATATAAACAAGAGCACACAGAGAGTGCAAGGCAACACTAATGTCCTCTCAACGATTAGCCAGAGATGATTTTTAAAATGAGAATATCTGAAATAAACTTGTCTGCTCTCATAAATGACATTGCTAAAAATGAATCCAACCGCTCTCAAAAATTAAGTTAAAAAAACAGGAAAAATAATCTAGAATCCTTGTCAGGTACTCGATGAAACCCCAAATCTAATCAGTTTGTGCCAGTCACAAGGCCAAACATCCCTGAAAGTTCTTGAGATATCTTGTCCACAGACAAACAAACAAACATGATGAAACAATACCTTCTCTACCTTTGCTAAGGTGGAGGTAATAATGTCTGAATTTGTTTAGCAATTTATTTATTAGCAGTATGACCCACCTAATGTATAGTTATATTAGCTTTAATGCACAGTTACACATCAAAATTCTTCCAGTTTCCAAAACAAAATATATGATAAGCTTTAGCCAAACCAGCAGGAAATCAAAATGCACCAAGTTCTGTTGTCTCAGGAAGAGAATAACTTGACAACTTCACTTCATGAAAAAAGAGTAGGGAAAAAAGTCCATTTTTCCAAAGTGTGTGTGCTTGTGTGCGTGTGTGCATGTGTGTGTGTGTGTGTGCATGCGTGTGTGCATACCATCGACTTGCCTATCAGAAAGCTCCTCCTCACAAAACACCAAGCAGAGAAATTATAGAATCAAAAAAAAAATTACAGAAAAAAATGCTAAAAAGAATACAAAAAGAAAATTTATTCAGAGATTCGTTAT
>NC_069001.1:23658731-23659498 GCF_001194135.2 Octopus bimaculoides | reverse complement strand
AAAAGAGAAGAATTTCACCGAATGAAATAAAAAGGCTGCCTCACACCATTTGAGCTAGAGATGTTTCTCTCTCTTATCCAGTGTGAATGCCAATATGTAAACAACACCTGTAACTGACACTTCTGCAGCTAACAGAAATGAATGAAACAACAGTAATAATGTCCTCAACAGCAACCAACTAATATGAAATGGGAATAGTTTGAGAGTAATGCTGGAATGGTTATGACTGACAATATACTATCTTACAATTTCAACATGCTACTTGCAGATCTCTTGCTGGTTTCAAACACTCTGTCACAATAAATTTCCCCTTCCAGTATGGCCAAGCTTTGAAAAAAACAAAAAAAAAAAAAACTCTTGTGATGTGCACTGAGTAAATATATTTGTATGAAGCAGAGTATTTTTATAGTCTCTTGATATATATATATATGCGTGTGTGTGTGTGTGTATGTAAGGACTGGTACCACATGAAAAGCACCTGTACCGGTGATGCATAAAAGCACCCAGTACACTCTGTAATATGGTTGGCATTAGGAAGAGCATCCGGCTATAGAAACCATGCCAAAGCAGACTATGGAAGCTGAACAGTCCTTCAGCTCGGTCAGCTTCTGTCAAACTGTCCAACCCATGCCAGCATGGAAAACAGATGTTAAATGATGATGATGATGAAATATATATATATATATATATATATAAATGTTCTATATTATACACAGCCTTGGTTTTTTATCTCATTACAAAAAGTAAATCCTTATATATATATATAT